>NW_015386135.1:519345-534087 GCF_001527695.2 Protobothrops mucrosquamatus
GAGGTCAGGCTGATAGGTCTGTAATTTCCTGGATCCATTTTTTTTTCCTTTTTTGAAGATGGGAACTACATCAGCTCTTTTCCAGTCCTCTGGTAGTTCCCCAGTGCTCCAAGATCTTTGAAAAATATAGTTCAGTGGTTCTGAGATCACATCTGCCAGTTCCTTGAGAACCTTGGGGTGTAATCCATCTGGTCCTGGTAATTTGAACTAGTCTAGGCTGGACAGGTGCTCACTTATCATTTTCTTGCCTATCTTAACTTGTGTTTCTATACTGTTTTTTATGGCACTATTTTTGATAGGTTGGTCTGTTTTTTCCCTTTGTGTAAAGACAGATGCAAAAAACGAGTTAAATAGTTCTGCTTTCTCCCTATTGCTTGTCACCTTCTTACCACCTTCCCCCACTAATGGACCAATCGTTTCCTTCACTTTTTTCTTGTTTTTTACATGTTGAAAGAAGCTTTTTTTTGTTATTTTTGACTTTGGTCGCAAGCCTTAGTTCATTTTGAGCCTTGGCTTTCCTCACTTCATCTTTGCACATTTGATTTTTCTTGCCTAAATGTAGAACCCTACTTTTTTCACCATTGAATTTCATTTTGTTAGATAGTGCCCAGTGTTCAAGTCTGTCCAGGTCACTAGATCACCTCCAAGGTCCCTTCCAACTTTATTATTATTATTATTATTATTATTATTATTATTATTATTATTATTATTATTATTATTATTATTATTATTATTATTATTATTATTATTATTATTATTATTATTATCATTATTATCATTATTATTATTATTATTATTATTATTATTATTATTATTATTATTATTATTATTATTATTATTATTATACAAGGAGTGGGGACCCACCTCTCCAACCTCTGGAGAGAGAGTGTTCCACAGGGCAGGGGCAACGTCAGGGAAGGCTCTCTTCCTGGACCCCGCCAGTCAAAATGATTTAACTGACAGGGTCCATGAAAAAACCATCCCTGACTGACTGGGTGGGACAGACTGATGTAATGGGACGAAAACGGTTCCTAATCCATAGGTAACCTGGCCCCATGCTTTATAGACCACAACCCACTCCTTGAATTGGACCCAGAAGCAAACTGGCACCCAATGCAGCTCATATAGCAAAGTTGTTACATGCGCCATTCTCTGGGCGTCCAAGATATCCCACAAGGCCCAATTTTGTACCAGCTGAAGCTCCCAGATACTTTTCAAGGATAGAACACGTTGCCATAGTCCAACCCAGGGGGTCTTCAACCGTGGCCCTTTTATGACTTGTGGACTTCAACTCCCAGAATTCCTCAGCCAGTGTGCCTGGTTGAGGAATTCTGGGAGCTGAAGTCCACAAGTCATAAAAGGGCCAAGTTTGAAGACCCCTGGTCCAACCAGTAGATTGTGAAGAATAACTTATTTATTTGCATTCTGTCTTCATTATTTTTACAAATAGCTCAAGGCAGCAACCCAACACACCTTTCTCTTCCTATTTTCCTCACAACCATAGCTCCATGTGCTGAATTGGGCTGAGAGAAAGGGACTGGACCAAAGTCACCTGGCCGGCTTTCATGGCTAAAGTGGGACTAGAACTCATGGTCTCCTGCTTTCTAGACTGGCGCCTTAATGACAAGACTAAACTGGCTCTCTTATAAACATCAAACTGAATTTGAACAAGCCAAGAGCACGCTTGATGGTGAATCTATGGCCTGTCAAATATTGTTGAGCATCAGCACTGAGATATCAGGAAGTTTGGATTCTACAACATCACCATTTCTCACTAGTTTGACATTCCCTTTCTACTTTGTTAATGGAAGAAAAAAGGATTTCTCACCACAAATGCCAGCTTTTTCCCAGGTTTAATCAAATCAAAACAGCTATAAGCAACCCACCTATAGCTGTTACTCTTACCTCTGCAAGTAAGGGTGTATCCCTGGTCATTTCACTAACAACCGTGTCAGCTTCAGATGAGAAGTTATCATCATCTTTAATAGAAAGGAGGGGAGAGAAAGAATAATTATTCAAAGTGGCCCCTGAATCCAGACCCAAATTAAGCACTCCAGAACCACTCCTGAACCTTTCCATTGGGTTATTCCTGCCTTTTCCGGGAAGGCAGGAGCAAAAAATAAACAGTTTTTAAAATTGCTCAAATTATAACTGAGCATGAAAATCCCTGAAGGAAGCAGAAAAGGTTTGCACTGAGAATACAAGTAATGTATATACTTGCATTTAAGCCCATCTGTGAATAATCTGCCCCTCAAGTTTTTCATCTTTTAATTTTCACAATTGGCTTTTGTGGATAATCTGATTTTCATGGTATTTTGGTTAAAAATGCCAGGCTCAGCTTACACACAGATGGGTTTATATGCAAGTAGATGCAGATACTTTTAAAAAGTATCATTACTAATGTAATACATTTAATTTAAAGATAAGCCAAACCCAATTTGGAGGTATATTTTGGTAGCTAAAGTTCTCAGCTTATCTTCAAGTAAGTACGGTAAGTTCCTGAGTTAAGTCTGAGAAGAATCCGAACTCAGCCCTTCCCATCATTTTCCACCAATGCAATTTACTGAATGGCTGGATGAATGGAGCTGCCTTTCAGTTGTTGGGTTATTGGTGCTGGATTGCCATTTCAAATTTTGTATCCTGTACAGGTAGTCCTTGAGTTACGACCGTAATGAAACTTGCCAATCACAGTTGTAACCCATGATGATCATAAAGCGATCAGTTACATGATCAACCTGACTTTACAACCCAAAGGTGCTTTTTCATGAGGCAACTGGAGTTTCTTTTTTTCTCTCTTTGAAGACGTTTCGCTTTTCATCCAAGAAGCTTCTTCAGCTCTGACTGGATGGTGGAGAAGAAATCATAAAATGGGGCCAAACTCACTTTAACAGTTGTCTTAATTAGCAACAGAAATTTTGGTCTCAATTGTGGTCGTAAGTCGAGGACTACCTGTAATAAAATCCCAAACCACAAAGATAGACACATCCCTCTTACGTTTCTAGGGGGTATTACCTGGAAGTGGCACCACGTTGTCCAAAAGAACCTCAGCTCCTTGGAATGGCAGGGTTACAAAGTCAGATCTTAAAAATAAAAAGAGAGAGAGAGAGAGATGAATAAGGAAATGTATTAGAAGAACAAACAGACACCTTAGAAATGTCTAGGCCAGGAGTAGGCAACCTTGGCTCTTTTATGACTCGGGGACTTCAACTCCCAGAATTCCTGAGCCAGCCATGCTGAGAAGAAAGGGAGAGGTTTCCATGCTGAGTCATGCCGGCTCAGGAATTCTGGGAGTTGAAGTCCACGAGTCATAAAAGAGCCAAGGTTACCAACCCCTGGTCTAGGTTTACAATCTAAGACCCAAAGCTTCCTTCTCTCTAGCTCAGTGATGGCGAACCTTTTAGAGACTGAGTGCCCAAACTGCAACCCAAAACTCACTTGTGCATCGTCGGGTGCCAGGTGGGTGTGGCCCATTGGCTGGGTGTGGCCATTTGGGGGGGTGGCCATTTGGGGGGGCATGGCCAATTGGGTGGGCGTGGCTGCAGTGGTAATGGCAGACTGGGCGGGACTAAAAAGTTCAATCAATCAATTCCAACTTTGCAAGATCTTTTTTTTTCCCGTGAGAAGTTGAAATTGACTGATTGATTGAACCTTTTATTTTTGGACATGGCGGCGGAGGCCTAAAGCGAAAAGGTTTTATAAAATCCAGCTGAAGGCCTAGCACTGGGGCGACGGTGCGCGTGCCCACAGAGAGGGCTCTGAGTGCCACCTTTGGCACCCGTGCCATAGGTTCGCCACCACTGCTCTAGCTCCTTTGGGCAAAAAATGAGAATATTTTTGGCAGCAAGCTATTGGGCTTAGACTAGAGCAGTGATGGCGAACCTATGGCACGCGTGCCAGAGGCGGCACTCAGAGCCCTGTCTGTAGGCACGCGTGCCGTCACCCCAGCCCCACTTCCCCCACGGCCCCCTCCTCACCAGCAGCCCCCCCTGGAGGAGAGTCACCCCTGGTTGTGGCCTGTGCGGAGCAGCGCAGCCAAGGACATGGCAGCTGGGCAGCAGGCACAAGACTCCGCCCCCACACCCCGCAGCAGCATCTGCGTGGCCGCCATGGTGCTGCAGGGCCGCCTGGGCGATCTGCCGCGGCGGGCCATGGAGGTGGTAGGTGGCCCTGCGGGGGGCAGGGGCTGAACAGGGCAGAGTGAGTAGGGCAGGAGGTAGGGCGGAGTAGGCAGGGCAGGGGGCAGAGCAGAATGGGCGGGACAGGGACGGAGCGGTTTTGGGGCACTCGGTGTCTAAAAGGTTCGCCATCACTGGACTAGAGTTCCCCAAAATGATTAATACTGACACTCAAAGGCCCACTGGGCTATCCAAAGGGTCGTTATTTTTGCAAATAGTCTTCCACTTACAAACTCAACTGAACCCAGAATTTTGGTCCTCGTTGCAGTCATTAAGCAGGTCATCATATGATCTGACTCGATTTTACAACTTTTACAGTGGTTGTTAAGTGAGTCATGGTGGTCATTAAGCAGATCATGTGGTTATTGAGTGAGCCATGTGATTGTTAACTTAATCCAGTGTAGCCTGTGACCAGCTCTTGGTTAAATACGGCCTTAAACTTGGTCCCCTGACTACTTATGGCTGTGTGTGTGTGCCCAACTTAAGAATTTCTTGCATTGTGAGAAAGATCTTTATTGCTAATAAGGCAATGTAACAGAATTCTGAAAGTCAGCCAAGCAATTTTCAAGATCAACTTGTATCTAGCATGACTAAGCTAGAGTTTATTTTTTTAGCTGTTTATTTTTTGTCCAAGATCAAGTCACAGAATTTAAAAATACAGCACACCATTAATACACACGTAAGAATAAGTACAGGTATTCCTCACTTAACAACCACAATTGGGACCAACAATTTTGTCACTGAGCAATATGGTCATTAAGAGAGACATCAGGTAATCATGGCTGGCAATTTTATTGCCGGCTTCTCTATCGATTCTGCTTGTTGAGAGATGGCTGTGAAGCAGGCAAATGGCGGTCACTTGAGCGGAGGGAGCTGTGACTGTTATAAACGCCTGCCGATTGTGAAGCCCCATCATTGCAAGGATAATTCAACCAAACTACCCACCCAACTAAAGGCCAACATTTTAATTGCTACACTATATTACAATTACATTTTCCAACTGCTTCTTCCAGGCCACTGGTGTTCATCTATAAGAAACTCTAATTTCTTACAGTTAACCACTGGAACAGCTTGCCTTCGGAAGTTGTGGGCGCTTCATCACTGGAGGTTTTTAAGAAGAGACTGGACAGCCACTTGTCTCAAGTGGTGTAGGGTCTCCTGCTTGAGTGGGGGGCTGGACTAGAACCGGGGTCCCCAACCTGTGGGCTCACTACTGGGCCATGGGCTGATGGCCACGTCAGTGGCTGGCCAGTGCATACGCGTGTGTGTGCTTGCAATCCCCACTCACGGTAACGTTGCAATGTCGCGCGGGCACTAGCGATGCTGTGAGCGTTGTGCAGGCGCTAGCGTCGCTATGAGCGCATGCCCCCCCACTCGTGCCAGTGTCACGGTGACTCTAGTGATGTCTTGAGTGTTGTGCGGGCACTAGCATCATAAGCGCACGCTCCCTCTACTCGTGCTAGTATTGTGACATTGCACAGGCGTTATCGTCCCTGCGAGCACAAATCCTCACTTGCGCTAGCATTGCGTGGACGCTAGCATCACCTGACCGTTGCACAGGTGCTTGTGGCCCTGTCGACATTATACATGCAATTGCAGCCCCGTGTATGTGCGCTTGCGGCCCAGTTCACATGGGCACTCGCTCACACGCTTAAAGGCGCCTCCACCACCCCCGCCCCAGTCTGCCAACCCAGAAAAGTTGGGGACCCTTGGACTAGAAGACGTCCAAGGCCCCTTCCAGTTTTACTCTAGTCTGAAATTCTAGTTCAGGGATGTCCAACACTGGCCACTGTAACACCTGTACACTTCCACCGCCAGAATTTCCCAGCCAGCTAGCTGAGAGTTGAAGTCCACAGGTCTTAAAGCGGCCAATGTTGGACACTCCTGAACTAGTTTCAAGTGGAGAATCTGGAAAGAGTCTGCAAGGATGAAACAAGGTCCATCTATTTCAACATTCATAGAATTCAGGATGCCAACCTCTCGGAAAGGAACTCCGGGTCACCTCACCTGATTTGTCTAAGCAAATCAATCTTGACTCGGTCGTATCCACCATAATCCACATATCTGATTTCCACTTCGCTGACATCTTTGAAGTAGCCAACCACTTGTGCCCGCCACCACGCGCCTTCCACACCCGGTGCGGCACAGACAACGCCAACTGCAGAACAGAAAAATTGGGAACAATTCAGTAGGCAATGCAATAGCTTTCTGGGAAATAAAGAAGTGTGTGCGTGTGGGGGACAGGGGTGGGGAAGCATGGTCCTTTTATGACTTGTGTACTTCAACTCCCAGAATTCCTGAGCCAGTTGAAGTCCACAAGTCATAAGGGGGCCATCATTCCCCATCTCTGCTATAGAAGAACGGGGTCCGCCTTAAGTCCTTCCTTTACTAATAGTCTTTCAACATACAAGTAGTTCTCGACTTATGACCATGTTGGAGCCTGCCCATTATGATTTTAAGTCATGATGATCATAAAGCGAGCCATGGTGGCGCAGTGGTTGGAATGCAGTATTGCAGGCTAATTCCACTGCCAGTAGTTCGATCCTGACCGGCTCAAGGTTGACTACACCTTCCATCCTTCTGAGGTCAGTAAAATGAGGACCCAGATTGTTGGGGGAAATATGCTGACTCTGTAAACCGCTTAGACAGGGCTGCAAAGCACTATGAAGCGGTATATAAGTCTAAGTGCTATTGCTATTGTGTGACTAATTTTACATTATTTTTTTTGCAGTGGTCGTCCAACAAATCATTATAAAAGTTAAATAAATCTGTAGTCATTAAATAAACCCACTGTTTCCTATGGGGCGTTTTGAGTGAAAACTGGAAACAAATGACAGTTTTGGCCCAGAACAGTGTAAACTGCAATCACATGACCGCAGGACACCTCAAATGGCCATAAATGCGGGCCAACTGCCAAGCAGCCAAAATGCAGTCACATGACCATGGGGGAGCAGATGTTAAAACTTTAAAACCAAGTCAAAAGGACCGTTTGGCAGGCGGTAGGGGGGAACCATCAGAATTTTGAAAGGTTAGTCAGTGACCAGCTGTAAGTCAAGGACTACCTGTAACCACTCCATAATAGCATTCTTTTCTTTTTTCAGAAATAATCAAACTTTGCAGGTGGCGAGACAGTCTCTGCCCCAAATGAAACCTGAAGATCTGTGGTCAACATTTTATCCAATGGATGCTAATGCCATGGACTCCATGCCAATTAACATCATTTGTTCAGTTATGCCAGGGGTCTTCAAACTTGACAACTTTAAGACTTGTGGACTTGGCAATCAGATTCACACTTTCCTGCTGATTGGCCCAAAGTCACCCAGCTGGCTTTCATGCCTAAGGCAGGACTAGAACTCACAGTCTCCTGGTTTCTAGCATGATGTCTTAACCCAGGAGTCTTCAAACTTGGCCCTTTTATGACTTCAACTGGGAGTTGAACTCCACAAGTCATAAAAGGGCCAGGTTTGAAGACCCTTGTCTTAACTACTAGACCAAACTGGCTCTCCTATAATAGCAAAAAGCTAGAAGGCTGAAGAATGATTCTTTTCTGCTTCCATTTTGGTGATCAAACCAACATCACCTCCTTTATCAAGGGTGCAAAGGTGCATGGAAACTATATCGGAGAAGACTTACCCTCTACTGGGGTCGGCATCGTAGGAATCCCAGGTTGGGAATAGCAGAGATACATCTGCTGATCTAGGCTACGAAGGACGTGGAAAGTGGGATGCGTGTGTTGTTGTACGAATAAGTGCCCGGCATTGACTTGATTAACCACAATAACTTCTACTGTAACTCCATCAGGAAGCATGAGCTGGCACAGAAGGATGAAGAGAGATGTATTTCCATGCACAAGTTATGGCATTTAATTTCCAAGCTACAGATTATAACATTGTATAGAAATGAGAGCAGAGTTAAGCAACTTGTACCCTTTGTACTGCAGAGACTACAACGTCCTAAGTTAGCGTAGTAACATGGCTCAACAGGAGGAGATATTGAACATTGTGTAAATCACTTAAAGGAGACAAAGTTGCTCACCCCCCCAAATACACTGATTTTGTCAGCTGCCACCTTATGCTTGCTTTGCTCTATACTCTGACAGACTGGGATGAATTGTGGGGAGGGGGAATGAAGGAGGGGAATGCTTGGGGAAATGAAAGTAAGTGCTGTATCTCCACGAGAAGCTGCCTCAAGGTCACTCAGCTGGAAGGAGGAGGGAGTTGCATACCAAACTATGCTTGGAGTGACTATTATGAAAACATCTTGCCTGTACCTAATTGGTTACAGAAAGCATGCAAATAGGAGAAATTGGCGTACAGGCAAACCTCCACTAAGGAACTCTTTCTGTGTGAATGTGTACAACAGCATGCCCTGCCCATTGGTATCAGAAATAAATCTCCAAACTAGAACTGATGATGTTACCTAATTAGGTAACGAAACGTCTACAAAAAAACAACAACCAAACTCATAGCACACCAAGGATTCCACAGTTCAACTCTGAACTACACACGTTCTCTTCTATTGGTGCCCCCTTCTTCTCTCTTCTTATCAGCTCCCTTTTTGTCTCTGTGATAGTTTTATTCCCTCTCTTCCCTCCCACTTAAACAGAACAGGCTGTTCATGCTGCGGGTCTACACCCTGGCAGAGTGTTTCTGAAAATAGGCCAAGGGCTGTGGGTGGCTGTAAAGACTACAAGTTCCCAACCTCTGCTACGCGCAGGCAACTTTCCAAATCTGCATAAATGCATTAGAATCTTAAGGTCAGGAGTTCTCAAGGAAATGGTCAACCCATGACACATGAAATCAGTGTTCCAACAGAAGCCCAGTTCCTTTAGTATGTGTGTATAACATTATACATATGTATAAATCAGCTGGAGATTGTTGTGATGGAGCTTTCGACCTTTTGACAAAAGCTCTGGATTCCGCAGATGCTTCCACCTCCAGGAAAGAAGTATCACCAAGAAGACACCAGACTAAGATGCTTCGAAACTGTCATTACAGAGATGTGTTAAGAAAGCAAGGGACCATATCCTACTGCAGGGGTAGGCAACCTTGGCTCTTTTATGACTCGTGGACTTCATCTCCCAGAATTCCTGAGTCAGTCATGCTGACTCAGGAATTCTGGGAGTTGAAGTCCACGAGTCATAAAAGAGCCAAGGTTGCCTATCCCTGTCCCAGTGCAACCCAACAACTGACGAATCAAAGTCCTTCCAAAGCCAGCAATTTCTCCAGTTTTACTAAGGGTTTTTGAGCTTGTGCTTACCCAGGAGGTGATGGGGAGGGAATGCAATGGCAACGGTTGGGGTAGTGGAGCATAGATATTGGTGAGACTCAAATCCTTGAACTTCTTTCCAATCAGGGCCAGTGCTTTGTCAACGTTTTGCTGAGAGCCTGTGGGGAAGGAAGGGGAGAGGAAAATACAGATTTTAGAAGATGTTTAGGCACAAAGGAAGAATCACGATAGCCCGCCTCAGGAAGAAAGGCAAGATCTGCTCATTGAAGCAAGAGAGGAATGATTTTGCTTCGCATCCTGTAAAGGAGCAGCCAAGGCAATTTCTATGTGAAAGGAAGAATTCAATCCAGCGTATTTACACCAAACTCAATGGTTTTCCATTTGGACCAGTGTTTCTCCACTCAACAATCTGAAGACGGGTGGACTTCAACTCCCAGAATTCCTAAAACCGGTATGGCTGGCTGGGGAATTCTGGGACTTGAAGTCCACCCATCGTAAAGTTGCTGAGGTTAATTAACACGGATTTGGACCATTCTTATCTATAGCAGTAGTAATAGCACTTAGACTTACATACAATAGTGCTTTACATCACTCTCAGGGCAGTTTACAAATGTCTGCATATTGCCCCCAACAATCTGGGTTCTCAATTTACCGACCCTGGAAGGATGGAAGGCTGAGTCAACCTTGAGCCAGTCAGGATCGAACTCCAGGCTGTGGGCCGAGTTTGCCTGCAATACTGCATTCTAACCACTGCGCCACCACAGCCCCACTCTTCCACAAAGTCTTAATATGAGTGTCACTCCTTATCCAATCAATGTAGAGCAGTGTTTCTCAACCTTGACAATTTTAAGGCATGTGGACTTCAATTCCCAGAATTCCACAGCCAGCAATGCTGGCTGTGGAATTCTGGGAGTTGAAGTCCACATGCCTTAAAATTGTCAAGGTTGAGAAACACTGATGTAGAGGGAAGCACCACAGGAGTGGAGAATTCTCAGATTCAGTAAATCAAAAATCAAATGTGCCATATTTTAAACTTGGGGTGAAATGCCCATTCCACATAGTCCTCCAGCAGGTTCCACTCACCTTCTATATGACAGATCTGGAAGTCCTGGGTGTGAAGTAGTGTGAAAATGTAGATTTTGGCACCAGAGACTTGCTTCAGGAAGTTCACATATCTCCCTTGTTTGCCTATCAGCCGTCCTACTAAGTGCTACGGGAAAAAGAAAAACGGAAAAAAGAATAATAAATGGAGGAACACATTTACAGATGTCTCATCCTGTAGATCAGAAACGACCAAGTGTATCAACTCTGGAACTACATAAACTTATTTATTTTTCAAATTAATGCCCAGAAGCTTTTGGGGAAGCATTGACGGTAGATATTTACACTGTATTGCTGCCTGGCTCCTATTTTATGTTACTTATACATGTAGTCCTCGACTTATGGCTTAGCATCAAAAGTTATGATAGAATCTCCAAAAGGTACTTATGACCTCAGTTCCAAAGATCTGACGGCTGCTCACCTGGTTACATGATGACATTTTGGATACCTGGCAATTGATCTGCACTTACAGCTATTTGCAGTGTTCCACAGTCACATGACTGCAATTTATGCGTGTTTTTTTTTTACTGCAAAGTGGTATTTACTTATGGTTTTTTAGCAAAAACATCCCATAGAAAGCAATAGGTCTGCTTAATGACCACTGCAAAACAAAACAAAAAAGTTTGTAAAATCAGGACATGATGAACCTGCTTCATGACTGTCATGATTTATAACCTAATAGGCAGGCTCCATTACAGTTGTAACTCAAGGACTACATGAATTGTAGCATTGTTTTTTATTTTAAACTGTTAGCCACCCAGAGCCATACATCTGAGTTGGGCAGCCCTACAAATTTAATAAATAAAGCTGGCTTGCAGCAGTTTACAATGCTAAATAACAATAAAATGTTATGCATCGAACAGATAAGTAACAACAAAACCTATGAAACCCTGAAAAAAGACCTTCAGAAGGATAAGACAAGTTACAAAAACAGGTTTTCAGATTTCATTAAAAACGAGGGTAAAGAGTGTGCATCAATGGGTAGGGAATATGCTACACAGGAGCCACCACAGAGAAGGCCCGGACTCTAATTCCAATTGGTGACACCTAATAATAATAATAATAATAATAATAATAATAATAATAATAATAATAATAATAATAATAATAATAATAAAAAAGTTGGAAGGGACCTTGGAGGTCATCAAGTCCAATCCCCTGCTCAGGCAGGTAACACTGAATGAATCTTGATTGCTGATTGAAACTCTTGGTGAGTTAATACATGGGAATAATTCCTTTAGGAAGGCTGCCCTTGAGATGTAAATTGATTTATCTATTAAAACAAGCCTCTTGAATTTAGCTTAGAAAACAATACAGAGTCAGTGCAGTTACACGGGGTACCACAAGTTCTTAATGTGCAATCACCATGAAATACCCTAACTGAGATTCTAGAAAGAGTACAGAGAAGAGCAACAAAGATGATTAGGGGACTGGAGGCTAAAACATATAAGGAACGGTTGCTGGAATTGGGTATGTCTAGTTCAGGGGTTTTCAAACTTGGTCCTTTTATGACCCCTGGCCTAGTTTAATGAAGAGAAGGATGAGGGGTAACATGATAGCAGTGTTCCAATATCTCAGGGGCTGCCACAAAGAAGAGGGAGTCAGGCTATTCTCCAAAGCGCCTGAAGGCAGGAGAAGAAGCAACGGATGGAAACTAACCAAAGTGAAGCAACCTAGAACTAAGGAGAAACTTCCTGACAGTTAGAACAATTAATCAGTGGAACAACCTGTCTCCAGAAGCGGTGAATGCTTCAACACTGGAAGTTTTTAAGAAGACACTGGACAGCCATTTGTCTGAAATGGTATAAGGGTTTCCTGCCTGAGCAGGGGGTGATGATCTCCAAGATCCCTTCCAACATCATCATCATCATCATCATCATCATCATCATCATCATCATCATCATCATCATCATCATTATTAACTAAGCAACAGTTTGGTCTAGTGATTAAGGCACCTGGCTAGAAACCAGGAGATTGTGAATTCTAGTTCCACCCTAGGTTTGAAAGCTAGTTTGGGTGACTTTGGATCAATCACCAGGAAACAGTGAGTTCTAGTCCTGCCTTAGATATGGAAACCAGTTTGACTGACTTTGGGGCCAGGCCCTCTCTCTCAGCCCAATCTACCGCAGAGGGCACAGCTGCCCAACCTATAGGGCACGTGGCCTGCAAATGGGTGCACGAACAACGGCAGTGTTAGTGCACATGCATGCACAAGCGGGTCAAGGGCACCCGTGGCAGTGCTCTGGCGCCTGTGTGCATGCACAAATGGGCTGCTGGCACCCACGCACATGTGCAAACAGGACGCTAGTGCCTGTGTGATGCTGGTGGCAGTGCTAATGCACCCGTGCATGCGCAAACAGGGTTGCTAGGCCCCACACGGCGGCACTACCGTGAGTGGGGGGAGCTCGCCAGCTATTCCCACAGCCCGGTGGCCAACAGGGTACGGCCCGGTACCGGGCCATGGACCCTAGGTTGGGGATCCCTGCTATAGGGGAACTAGGAGGAGGAAGGAATATTATGTTTACCACCTTGAATTATTTATAAAATAATAAAAGCGGAATAAAAAAAAACTTTAAAAATCCCCCTGCTATTCTTTGGACAACTGTCAATTAAGACAGCTCTTCTACCAGCTTGAGGCCTTCCCAGAAAATACTTTTTTGTGAGGATGAGTACTCTTGTCACAATTCAGGGACAAGGAATACGACACCAGCGGCTACATTGGCCGGGTTCCTTGGTTCTTTTATTAAAATAAATAAAACAAGCTGGCATAAGTAAATGCCCTCCAGTTAAGCTCTACTCCTACGGAGACACACCCAGGTAGTTGCTTGGCATCCTGACTAAAAGGGTTTGCCACTGACTCCTCCTCAGAATTTTTTGATTCCAAGTCTGGCTGTGGTTCTAGGATGATCTGGCTAACTCCTCTCTAACTACAGGTAGTCCTCGACTTACAACAGTTTATTTAGTGATCATATGAAGTTGCAATGGCACGTTAAAAAGTGACTTATGACCATCTTTCACACTTACAACCGTTGCAGCATCTCCATGGTCACATGATCAAAATTCAGATGCTTGGAAACTGATTCATATTTATGACGGTTGCAGTGTCCCCGGGGTCATGTGATAATC
Source organism: Protobothrops mucrosquamatus (assembly GCF_001527695.2). Lineage (NCBI taxonomy): Eukaryota > Metazoa > Chordata > Lepidosauria > Squamata > Viperidae > Protobothrops > Protobothrops mucrosquamatus. The sequence continues at coordinate 532,977 of NW_015386135.1, forward strand.
TTTTGCCACCATCTGACTAGCAAAGTCAATGGAGGAAACCAGCACTGATGAAGTTACCTAGTTTGGGTAATGAAATGTCTGCAAGAAAACAAGCAAGCTCAGAGAGCACCAAGGATCCCTCAAGCCAGACTCAGTTAACAACTGTGTTGCTAACTTAACAACTGCAGTGATTCACTTAACAACGGCAAGAAAGATTGTAAAATAGGGCAACACTCAGTTAACAAATGTCTCACTTAGCAACAGAAATTTTGGGCTCAATTGTGGGAGTGAGTACTAACTGTACTAAACAGCAGAGGCCCTGCGGGTTACAATAATGCAGAGTCACCTTATAGGGGAGATGGGTAGTATAAAAGAGAAAGAAAGAAAGAAAGAAAGAAAGAAAGAAAGAAAGGAAGGAAGGAAGGAAGGAAGGAAGGAAGGAAGGAAGGAAGGAAGGAAGGAAGGAAAGAAAGAAAGAAAGAAAGAAAGAAAGAAAGAAAGAAAGAAAGAAAGAAAGAAAGAAAGAAAGAAAGAAAGAAAGAAAGAAAGAAAGAAAGACAGACAGACAGACAAGTGGTATCTTCCAACCTCATTTTCATATCCAAATATCTCTAGGCACTGAATTTCATTTTATTTTTACTTAAAAAAATTTTCTAATTCATATAATACTGCACAGGAAAGAACAATGGTAATTCTCCATTTTGCTAAGAAAACATCATGAAAAGGCAAGATACAAATAGTCCCCAACCTACAACTATTTGTTTAGTGACCGTTCAAAGTTACAACAGCACTGAATAAAGTGATTTATAACCACCTTTCAGAGCGTTACAGCATCCCCACGGTCACATGATCTAAATTTGAGCTCTTGGCAACCAGCATGCATTTATAACACTTGTACTGTCCTGAGGTCATGTCATCACCACTTCAAACTTGCCCAACTGGCTTCCGAGAAACTAAGTCAACAGGGAAAGCCAGATTTGGTTAACAATTGCATGATTCAGTTAACAACTTCATTGATTCACTTAACAGCTGTAGCCAAAAAGGTTCTATAATGGCGCAAAACTCACTTAACAACTGCCTTGCTCAACAACAGAAATTTGGGGCTCAACTGTGGTTGTAAGTCAAGGATTAT
>NW_015386136.1:0-10667 GCF_001527695.2 Protobothrops mucrosquamatus
CACCCAAATTCCAGAGATTCATAAGATACATTAGGTGTCATATAAAATGCGCATTATTTTATCCTATCGTATGATTTAAACATGGCAGAAAGCTAAGAATATGCAAATATACCCACTCAATTCCTGTTTGACAAACCAGCTGCAGGAGCCACCCAACAAGGGACAAATTATATTAAAGGACAAAGCATGATGCGCTTTACTTAGCTAATGGCTTTATTCTCTGGTACTTTCCAGGAAAATGAAGCCCAGGTCCCACACTTTCACGTCATACTAAGCTTGATATCCATTCTGTCTCAGTCAGAGCCATTCAATAGATTCTGGAACAGCATAGCTGTCTCCAAGATGTCTTACATCTTAGCATGATGTACAGACAGAGCCATAGCTGTGAAAAACTATTCACATTTTCTTTGGGGAAGAACAGACCTGCAATAGTTTTGTAATCAAGAGCTCTGGAGAAGACTAATATCTCTTATTAAAACAGAAAACTGTACTTCTATTTAAATATGTACTGGTATAAAAACAACCCCAAAATTAGGGTTGTTATAAGTCTGCATGAAACAGAAAACCAAAGGAAGAAAAATAAATGGAGAATCTAGCTGGAGGGCAGCAGGAGGGAAGTAGAGGCAACCTGCTTTATATTAATTAAGCTATCATCCTGCATAGTATCATCTAACCAAAGTTTTAATTTTTCACAGGGAGGAGATATAAAATATACATGGGCATAAGTATTGTTCCATCTATTTACTCCAGGTATTTTATCAGGGAGTTTAGTGTTTAGTCATATTTCACATGACTTTTATCTTTCCAGCATTCTCCTTTTTGCCACTAGAGACTACATAAGTAACAGAACATTAATGATCAAAGTCTCCAACTGTTCTATTTATGGTAGAAACCAACACTCCTCTTAAGATATTCATAACACTAGTACTGCAACATCAAATAGTTGTGCCAATGCAGAATGAGAAATACAATCCATCGGCATTGTTGTTCCCCTAGGTTAGGGATAGGCAACCTTGGCTCTTTTTATGACTCATGGACTTCAACTCCCAGAATTCCTGAGCCAGGGGAGTTGAAATCCATGAGTCATAAAAGAGCCAAGGTTGCCTACCCCTGAACTAGGTGCAGAATAAAATGAAAGATACACTAACCATGCCCTTGCTTAGAAGAGGAAAATAATGTATTTCCACACTTTTACTTGCAGAAGTATACAAGTTAGAGGGCCACAGAAATCTTATCAACGAATGAACAACATGCTAGGAATACTTTTTTTTTTTTGTAAAACACCCAAGATACATCAAAGAAATGCTGATCCTGCTAAATGTCTAAAGGGTACACATCCCTTTTATGAATCTCTATACAATACACCAATAGCAAATTTAATTTTTTTTAAAAAAATCCATATTCTTTTGCAGTAAGATGATTAGCATAATTAAGATAAAAAGTACTCTTACCTGCTGCTTTTCAGAGTACAAATCACTTCTGCTAAAATGCCGCATGTCATTGCCATTAAGGATTTTGTAAATCAGTGACTTTCTTTCCAGGTACTTTGAGGGGTTTTTTTTTTTGTACAATCTGTTAAAAAGCACCAAAAATAATTATGTTTTTGATTTCTTACACAAACACCAGAAACAATGCAGTTTCCTCTTATAGGTATGGGGCTTTTGTTCTCCATTCTTCTACAAATAGTCCTTCCTTAGCAACTGTTCGAAGTTATGACACACACACACACGTACTTATGACCAGGTTTTGGAGTTCCGACGAGATCCCACCCCACAGACATTGCACTTTGAGCTCTTGGTAACTGGCTTACATTTACCAGCATCCCACTGTCACCTGACTATAATTTTTGGCGTTTACTTCGGGTTTCTGACAAAAAATGCTAATTGGATCAAATGGATTGATTTGTTAAGGGCCACTGCAAAAAAGGTCGTAAAATTGGTCACTGTCACATGTAAGTCGAGAATTACTTTAAGGGCCCGCTCTTCATCTTCCGCATCCAAGAGCTAATGACTCTTCCTAATTAACTCAAGGCAACACAAGTCTAGTCCTGCATGACTTTACCTATCACACCTGACCCTCACACAGCATCTAAAGGAGACTTTTTTACCTCTGTTTACCTTGTTTAATTTCAGTACTTCAATCCCAAATCTGAAACAATGACATAAAACCCAAGATAATTATTTTCTAAGCACTAAGCTTGCATTGTTATGCCCTCTCCTAAGAGCTGGCTTCAATGGGACTGAGCTTCATGTGAAAATTCAGCTGATTTCACTGTAGATTTTAAACTAGATGCATGTTCACTTGGGACGAAGTTCAATCTAGATAGACAGGCTATCAGAGAGAGAGAGAGAAAAAGGAAGCTGTTGGAGGGACAGGGCGCTGATTATAATAGAATTGTTTTCCCCAATTTTTAACCTAATACTATTCTTAGCACATACATCCCTTAGAAACAGAGAACAAATCAAATGAACTTTGTGTTATTCACATGAGGATTTTATAAGGCATCTGCTGAATCCAGTACATGTGAAAGTTACATCGTATATGTAACTATTCTAAATACAGGTGGTCCTGGACTTACGACTGCAAGTGAGCCCAAAATTTCTGTTGCTAAGTGAGACAGTTAAGTGAATTTTGCCCCATTTTATGACCTTTCTTGCCACAGTTGTTAAGTGAATCACTGCAGTTGTTAAGTTAGTAACGCAGTTGTTAAATGAATCTGGCTTCCCCATTGACTTTGCTTGTCAGAAGGTGGCAAAAGCTGATCAAATAATCCTGGGACACTGCAACTGTCACAAATATAAGTCAGTTGCCAAGCGGCCGAATTTTAATCCCATGACCATGGGGATGCTGCAACAATTATAAGTGTAAAAAACAATCCTAAGTCACTTTTTTCAGTGCCGTTGTAACTTTAAACGGTCATAAATGAACTGAATGTTGTAAGTCAAGGATTTAGACCTGTACATAGTCTAAATATAATGCCTGGTTGAGTATAAAAGCTAATAAGTTATTCCTAAAAAAATTATGCTACCAGTTTCAAACTGACTAATGTGTTCTCAGAGCTAATATCCATATTATCCCCATACCAGTTCCAAAACCACACCAACAGCCTTCAAATTTCTTTCCCATTTCCTCTTACAATTTGTAGGAACATCCTCAACTTTGCCCTTCCTGTCTGCCATCTCCTGTAACATTGTCATCAGACAGGAAACACTTGCTTCCATGTTCTTTCAAACAGGAATCTCTGTCAAAACCAGCAGCCAAAGGGAAAGGAAGGAGGCAGAAAAGGGGAGACAACAATTAGAGATATTCAAAAAGAAACAAAGGAACTGACACTTGCCAAAAACTGTCAAGCACATTTTCTGGTTCAAATTAAATAATTCACTTCCGCAGGCTGTAGTTTTAACTCAAATTTCATTTCTTAACAAATAAACAACTGAGACTATTAGCCTGGAGCTTAAGGATGAACAAGATACTGCTCAGTCGTGGACTCATTTCTAGGAAAACTGCTGTGTGGGGTCCCCACTCATCAAGGAACAATACACTTGTCACCAGTATGATCACAGGCAGATATTGGAAACAAAAGGCCTGGATTTCATCATAAGTAAACATCTTCCAATGTATCATTTTATGTGCGCCCTCTGAAAGAGCAACTCTATCAGAAAGTGTAAAATACAGGATAATTCCTCGTGTACAGTCTCTGCTAACATGAGCATTTATGTTTCGTTCCAAGCTATCTTCATGTCCTGCCTGTGTACAATCAAAGCTGCAGCATTAATGTCCACGAAGTTTCTCCTCAAATATGCTGTGACTATTGTTGCTTACCGCAACAATGATCTGCCTCCCTACCACATAACACATGTAAGTCGGCTGGCAACCAATCTGATCTCATGCCAGCCCTGCTTATAAAGCTACCCAGCCCTCAAAGACACCTCTGCTTCCTGTAGGACTAGGCAGACATCTGAACTAAATCTCCCACAAGCCTTTGCCATTAGCCATGCTGGGTCTTGGGAGGCACCAGAATGCTCAGACCCTGTATAAAGCTGCTGCAGGCTACATGGACTCCATTTAATCCCCCAGGACTTCACCAACTCCTACAAAGAACCACTCAGCAAGTATAATTATTATGCACCTCAAGGCAAAGTTTTGTCTTCCCTGATAGGAGAAGTAACAATGAGTCTTTCTGAACAACAACCCCCTCTTTATGCATTCGCCCATTCCTGCCAGCAACATCAATGGCAACAAACAGCTCTGGAGATTAGCATTCCGTGAAAAATTCAATTCACACTTGGAAAAAGTTGGCAAAAGAGCTCTCTGGGGAAAGCCACCCGGCAGTGCTGGCTTGCTTCAAAAGAAGGACCCTCCTGTAGTACAGCTGGTGGAAGCCTTCCAGATCCGAGACCCTTTGCCCTCTACTTCTTCCTCCTACTAATACAAAGCATTGAATTGAAGTGAAAGTTCTCTAGGCATTCAACTCGGCTTTTGCTTTGCATCAGCACAGTTAAAACAGACAGTTTTAAAAAGAGATTCACAGATTCGTGGAGGAAAAGACAGCCACTGTGGCTCTATTTAAATTTCAAAATAAGGCAGTATATATCTTGGCAGCAGTTGCAGAAATAGAAGATGTAAGACAGTGTATGTTCACCCTGTAGATTTGCCGAGGGCTTCTACCTAACCACTATGGGAGACTACCGTATGATGGATGACGTGATGCTTTGAACTGGCTCAACAGGCCAGTTCTCTTATTATCAGCTTTAGCTGCTCACAATGATAGTCATAACATACAGAATATTTTAGGACTGTCCTTATACATGAAAAGCCAGAATCTAGACACTGCATTTATATGATATGATAAGCTTTCTTGGGATTTTTTTCAGTAGTGACCTTTAAGGACCAAAGCCACCAGGAAAAGCATCTGATGAAGGCCACCATTCTACTTTTGTTCTACTGTATCTCAAGTCCACAGCTATGACACCAAAGTCTCATGATAGATTCCATGTCAAGTAACTCAAGACAATAAGCAAGATAACTGGAAGCAAGTCAGCACTGAGAATCGAAACATCACAGGGCAAGATGATTTTTGACCCTCCATTAGAGATTTTACAAGGAGACAAAATATGTTAACAGGAAGACCCATATGCTATTTTGATACTTTGTGCTGGCAGGCACTGAAAATGACAGAGGATGCATCAAGGCCTGGAAGAAGTGCTTGGCTAGTTTGGGATGACAATTCTTTCTTGCTCTCCCCTTCCCCCCCCCCCCATGCCAAGGGCAAAGGTGGTAAGAATGCTCCCTTTGCCCTCCATAATAGCACTGACTATATGATGTAATAATATAATTGTGAAGATAATACAATCTCCAAGTGGCTTTTCAGAAACATACAGGACACTGCAATCCTAATATTACAAAAGATAAAAGCAAATAAATGCTTCAAGTATTTTGCACTGCTTGCACAATAAATCAGCTTAAAGAGATGGTGTTCCCAAAAGGAATCAGAAAGTTGCAGCTCCGAACGGTGGCAATCATCTAAAAGTGCAAAAAAAGTAAAGTAAGCATTTACGGACCTTTATCACAAGCATGAAACAAGATCATATTCAATGTCCTTTTCCAAATATTTATTATTTGAGCATCTGCTATTCCACCATCGTGGGAGCTCAAGATAGTCCAAGGATAGGAATTAAGATTAGGAAGAATTATTAATTTTTATAATCATTCAACAAAAACTTTGAAATTCCCACAGGAACACAGGATATTAATAATTATTAGTAATAAGTACTGTGTATTTCCCCCCTGTATTTTTAAAACTACAACAGGCTTCTCTTGATTAAATAAGTTCATTATCCATCACATTATACAATCAGAGCCAAGGCCACAACCTAAAATGCTAAAGGAAAAAAAGCTTCATAAACATATTTTCATCTACAAAGCACTTTACAAATTTTCATGAAGATTACAAGTTTAAACTGCTGTAGGAACCTGTACAAAACTCATTTATCCATTCATTCTGTATCAACCCATTACAAATTGCTGTTTTAATCCTGGATTCACAAATCAACAACTGTAGTTTTGTTCATGTAAACTAAACCTGGGGGAAAAAACCCCAGTAGGATGTGGATCAGAAACAGCTTCACACTGCTGAAGTGTGAATTTTGCTCACTGAAAAAAGTGACTTACGAGTGTTGTAGCATCCCCATGATCATTGCATCAAAATCTGGGCACTTGGCAAATTTTGTTTGCCACTGAGTGCCAAAATGATTGCAATATCAGTGCCAGTTATTAATGAGTATTATATAAATGGATGTTCCTACGTTTTAAAAAATGTATTCTTTTATTGCTTTTTAAAGTAACAAAACATCACAAAACATAGTTCTTCTAAAAAGTGGATGTATATCATTTTAGCAGTGGCTAGTTACAATACTGTAGAATTGCAAATGGGATATCCCTACATAAAGACTCTCTTATCAAGTATTTTTCTTTATTTCTTTTGATTATATGGGCACTCTATATAGGTTTTCATGGCAAAAAGAAATATCTTGCTATTGAAAAAATACCACCGAGAAAGCTAATTTTCTGGTTTATTTACAGTCCTGCTATTCCATTGCAGAAGAGGCTCAATCCCACTCAACTTTTTTGAGATCACCCATATACCGGTATCTACTTGATTTTCTATAGGAGTTACCAACATTAGCAATTCTACAATAAAGTTTGATGGGGAAAAGAACCATCCAAGGTAAGCGTATGGTTTTCACAGTATGGATTCTTTCAGCACTAGTTAATTCTGATTCAATTTAGGGACAGAAAATAAATTACAGGTAGTCCTTGACTTACAACCATAATTGAGCCCAAAATTTCTGTTGCTAAGTGAGATATTTGTTAAGTGAGTTTTGCCCCATTTTACAACTTTTCTTGACACAATTAAGTGAATCACTGCAGCTAAGTTAATAATAAGGGTAAGTGAATCTTGTTCCTCCATTGACTTTACTTGTCAGAGGGTTACAGTAGATGACCATATGATCACAGGATACTGCAACCGTCATAAATATGAATCAGTTGCCAAGCATCTGAATTTTGATCATGTGATCATGGGGGTGCTGCAATGGTCATAAGCGTGAAAAATGGTCATAAGTCACTTTTTTCAGGGCCATTGTAACTTTGAATGGTCACTAAATGAACTGTTGTAAGTCGAGGACTACCTGTATTTCCACTTTTCTTGGTTAACCAATTTTCCATCTACCTAAAGATGTAATAGCTTACTAACATGTAAACAGTTTAAACCAACAGCTCCATTTTACATGGCTTGAAAAACCTTAAGATCAGTTTTTGTTCCTTTGTCAATTCTTCTCAGCCAGGTTTAGAAGGGGTTTTACAGTACATTTTGAATGTCTATATAGACTTCTTCCACACTCCAATTAAGAATAGCCTAACTCTGTATAAGCAAATCACATTTTCCAGTTTCACTCCAAATTTTTAGCCACAGTTTTGCCAAACTTTTTATTTCTTCCTCTGGTCTTCATAAAATATCAGCTTCATAAAATATCAGTGTTGGATTTCGTTTTTCCATAATTTCGTTTTCTATCATTTTTCTATAATTCTCTAGCAGGATGAACAGAGCAGCCAGATATTTATTTATTTAAAGACTTGCTACACAAATCGTAGACCAAGATGGGATGGGTTGCCTAGAAGAAAATCAACGCTTTTGCTTTACAATGCCTCTTCTGTTTTTTTTTTACTAACAGAATCGAGCTGCCGATCTCTCCCACAGCTAACCAAGCCCTTGGATTCATAGCGTTCCCGGAATTTCTGGACACTTTTGACTACCGTCGGAGGAATTCTGTCTGGGTGAAGATATTAAGCTCCACAGCTGGTCAAACTGCACGATCTGAAGCCATCAGAAAGACCCTCGCACTTACAAAACTAAGACAGACTCGGCCGATACAGAAGAACGGAATACGTGGGAGTGAGCCGTACATGCATGCGATAGGCTTTATCAAAGCAAAATGATGTAAGCCAGGCGGAAAACCAGAAGCCCCCGTGCTCCCTTTCCATGTTTTTCGCCCATCGAGCGAAACTTGCTGCTACACTTGCAACAGTCTGGGATGCCCAAGCGAAGCAAGAAGGCAGGGCTACAGAACAAAAGGCGCTCTCCAGTTGCTATCAACTTGCAGATCTGCTGCCGTTTCCCGCTCGAAAAAGGAAAGCCCGTGCCCGCTTCCCCCAGCATACAGACGATCCATATACTCGGGGGGCTCTGGGCCCGATTCTGTTCTCGCAAGATAGAGGCACCATTTCACGCAGTCACTACAGCAGCAATTTCAGGCCCAGAAAAACGGCTTGGCCCCGACTCGGAAAGCTCAGAAAGAGAAAAAGCACCGTCTTTACCTGGGAGACCAAGGAGAGCCTGCAACCGTAGGTCGCTTCTAACTCCTCCGCCTCGGAAAGCCTCCGCCGACGGCCAAACCCCCTCAAGTGCAACAATAAAAAAAAAAAAGCTTCTTCGCCCGTGCAGGCTGTGCGCACGCGCACTCCCATCCTCCCCGGGACTGCTTCCTTTTCCAATCAGCTCGTTCGGCGCTGAAATTGGATACGCTGAGGGCCAGCCGTCTCGGCCAATCCAAAATCGGCTCCCTTGGTTAGACGGGGTGGGTTGTTGTAGCTCTGATTGCTAGCTGCGGACTCGCTGCGTCGGGATTTTGGTCTGGGCGATTTCTCAGGGGGAGGGGTCCTTCCTGGCCCGAAAGGGAAAGAGCGACCCATTAGCTGACGAAAAAGGAGGAGGAGGCGCGGCGAGAGGAGGGATATACATGCTTCCACAGAAGTCCAAGAAAGCATTATTAGACAAAACATCATTCCACAGATCAGAAGAAGACAAGAACAGAATCAACTTAAAACAAGACAAAACAGCCCTCAGAAACTTTAAAAAGGACCAGCCTATCACCATCCTACCTACAAACAAAAGCCAAGCCATAGTTATTATGGACAGAGCACAATACTTACAAAAAGCAAAAATACTGGGGAACAAAGAAACCTACATCCCAATCAACATTAACAGAATACAAAACTAGACAACCAGATCAAGAGAACCCTCAGTGAAATTTAGATGCAACTTATTTTCATATTTGGTGGACATGTAGGGAAGTTAAAGCATTTTGGATTAAGATATGGTGGAATATTCAAAATATTTTTAAGAAAAAGATAAAGTTTAAGCCACAGATATTTTTGTTGGGTATTATGGAAGACTTGGATGCAAAAGAAATGGAATTGATGTTGAACTTTATAACTGCTGCAATACTATTAGTAGCTCAATACTGGAAAACAGAAAGTTTACCCACTATAGAAGAATGGTCACTTAAAGTTTCGAACCTAGCAGAAATGGCCAAGATTTCCGCTTATGTGAAGGACTATTCACAAGAAAGATATATTTTGGTTTGGAGAAGATGGATAGATTATATTGAGCGCAAATATGGGACCAAAAAATATCATTTGGTTTTTGAGTGAATCTTAGAGTGTTATTGTTGTACAAAGGTTGGAATGGGTTATTTAGTATTATTTTTGATTATTAAAGTGATGTTATTATTATTGTCTTTAGTAACTGTATATATTAGTTTAAAAAGAGAGTTAAAGGAGGTTATAGATATGTTATTTTAATAGTTGATTAATGTTATTTAGAGTATGATTATTTTATTGTTAACCCTGTGATTGGCACTGGGAAGTGAGGGGGGAGTGGAAGGGTGGGTTGGGGAAGGGGGGGATTTATATTGTAAAATTTTATAAAATTTTCAATAAAAAAAAAAAGAGAACCCTCAGTGACTTCACTAAGAAAGGCCAAATTATCAAAGAGGAACAGTGGCGGGTGAGAAGCAGCAGACCCATCCTCCCATGCTTCTATGGACGCCCTAAAATACACAAACCTGGCGTACCCCTCCGTCCAATCGTATCACTACCAGTGACACCTGCAACATTGCAAAAGAATTAACAAAAAAGATTGGGCACCTCACAAGAGGAAGCCAACACTCCATTAACACTCCACTAGAGTGTCTTCAAACAATCGGTGAGGTGACTATAAAGAAATCATGGTCTCATTTGATGTCACAGCCTGTTCACGTCTATAGATCCAGGATTAGCCAAAGAATCCATGACTGCTTTGCTTCATAGCACACCAACTTAATTGAATACACAAAGATTGAAACACCCAGGATTATGGATCTCATAAACCTTTGCTTCACTACATACTTCCAATTTGATGGACATATTTACCAACAAATTAAAGGGACACCTACGGGATCACTGTTTTAAGGACTTATAGTGGAGGTCGTCATGCAACATCTAGAAGCCATAGCAGTTCTACAAATACAATGGAAAATATGGATCAGATATGTAGATGACACCTTCACCATAATAAAAAAGGACCAATTACAGAACACTCACAGAACCATCAATAACAGTTTTAAAGAATCCAGTTGACTAAGAAGAAAACAACTTGCTACCCTTCCTGAACATCCTGATCAGCAGACACCACAATAGCAAAGTAGAAATGCAAGTCTACAGAAAAACTACCCATACTAACCATGTGTTCCACTACTAAAGCAACAACATAACCTCCCACAAGAGAAGCTGTGTAAGGACCCAAACACACTGCAGCAACCCAGAACAGCAGAAAAAGGAAATAGAGC
>NW_015386136.1:14101-19758 GCF_001527695.2 Protobothrops mucrosquamatus
AAGAAAATCCTGGACTGTGCCGAGATGGACAAATTAACAAAAGAGATAAAAGAAAAAGAAGACACAGAATATTATTTAATATGGAGCAAGTGGTATGTCTGGCTAGAAAGTAGAAATAAGAGGGAATAATTGTGGAAAAGTTAAACGTGGAAAATGTGTATATAATAATGTATGAAGGAAGAAAAATGCAAATAAGAAACAATGGGGCAATAAGGATAAATACTTTAAAAAAGAATAAGGGGGAAAATGTAAAAAATAGAAGAATACTGTCACGAAGTTGATGTTAAAATATATATTGTGTATATATGTGTATTATGTTTTGTTTTGTTTTGTTTTGTTTGTCGGTTTAAATAATAAAAAATATTAAAAAAAATAAAAAAAAATAAAAAAAAGAAACTGCCAAAGAAGCCAACAGCAAACAGCCCAATTAAAGAATCTCTAAGACCGTGGTGGCGAATCTATGGCACGCAGAGCCCTCTCTGTGGGCACATGCGCCATCACCCCAGTCCTAGGCTTTCAGCTGGGTATTATAAAACCTTTTCGCTTTAGGCCTGCACCACCATGTGAAAAAAAAAAAGTTCAATCAATCAATTTCAACTTCTCGCAGGAAAAAAAAGATCTCGCAAAGTTGGAATTGATTGATTGAACTTTTTAATCCCACCCAGTCTGCCGTTACCACCGGAGCCACGCCCACCCAATGGGCCACACCCACCCGGCACCCGATGATACATAAGTGGGTTTTGGGTTGCAGTTTGGGCACTCGGTCTCTAAAAGGTTCGCCATCACTGCCCTAAGACTACTCCCACCAACACTGACAGGCAAGCCACTAGAACATAAATTGATAGCAAACAGCACTCCTTTCTAGCACTGATGGTGTTACCAGTTTAGGTAACAAAACGTCTGCAAGAAAATAAGCAAATTCAGAGAGCACCAAGGACCATCACAACTCTTTAATCCAGTGATCTTCGTTCCAGCAGTGGTGGCTACCAGAAGAGTAAGGCCTTTTGCACAAGTCTCCCTATATTTCCAATGTACTTTCTAGGCAGAGATCTGTGCTACCCTTTCGTCATAATTCCAAGTTGGCATGTTTTACATTTTGTGCTGCTGTGTTTGGAGTCAAGTCATTAACTCATCTTGCAGATTTTTTCCCCTGTACAGTTTTGTTATAAGTGATACAGTACAATTCCTCTGTTGGTGGTTCTTGGGAGAGTTTATCAAGGAAATATTTAATAATCTTGTAAAATATCAGAACACCATTACGGTGTACCTTTTTTGTTTATTGCTGAAAATTGTCCGGAAATAGCACTTTAGTTTTTGTTAGTTTCCCAGAAACTGCCATCTGACTGCAAATTTCAAAAGGTACTGAGAACTGCAGAAGGAAATGGAAAATTGGAAATTCTGCACAATAGTTGGAAAAATACATTACTACAAACATTCATTTTCAAATATTCCTGCTTTTTCTGAACAATTAGCCATGTTTAGTATAGTCAGCTATTAACGTGTTTGCAGTATGAAAGTATAAACTCTCCAATCCATCTCATTTCAATTTTTTTAATTAAACCTTATTTAAGATAATACGAAGCTGTGTTTATATAAAAAGTGTCTATTTTCACTGTATTTCTTTTCTTTTTGCCTGTCAATGAACCAGTGTTTTTAGGGTGAAGACAGATCTAGATAGCACCTAAATATTATATTTTTAAAATTGGAGAATCAACCATATAATATAATAATAATAATAATAATAATAATAATAATAATAATAATAATAATAATAATAATAATAATAATAATAATAATAATAATAATAGTAAAGTTGGAAGGGACCTTGGAGGTCATCTAGTCCAACCCCCATTTTGTTTCTCTGCACCTGCAATCTTATATTCCCTCCTAGGTGCAGCCAATACTCATATCTTTATCAGGTACAGCCCACATAATCCAAATACCTGGAGCTTTCTCTCAGACACCATTATAAATGTATTATCCCTTCACACATAGCACTGTGGTTCCTGGATTGGCTGTACAGTGATAAAATTGCATGCTTGCATTCTGACTGAGTGGTAGCATCTGGTCCTTCAGCACAATAGGAATCCCTGCAAACACAATTTGAAGCAAAACAATTGTCACTTAAGGACAAATTATTTCCCATTGGTGGGAATTCGTAGTCAGCCTTTCTTGGTTTTCTTCATGTTGTGTATCTTTTAAGAGTCATTATAGTGTCATAGCATCCTGATGCTAGACTTCAAAAATCAGAGGGTAGTTTAGCTGTCCACTTTCCCAGAAACATACATTTCTCTTTTCAATTCACCATGGAAAAATACAGGATAAAAGTAGGACAGGAACTGAGAGGGATGCTTGATGTTGAATTTTGTACTGTCTCTTGATTTGCTGGAAGGAGTCCATGTAAGTTTTTCTTACATGTCATCAGTAGTTTATATAAAGGCCATTCTGAAGTGGTTTAGAGGTTCTAGGGCAGTGATGGCGAACCTTTTAGAGACCCGAGTGTCCAAACTGCAACCCAAAACCCACTTACGTATCATCAGGTGCCAGGTGGGCGTGGCCCATTGGGTGGGCATGGCTGCGGTGGTAACGGCAGACTGGGTGGGACTAAAAAGTTCAATCAATCAATTCCAACTTTGCGAGATCTTTTTTTTCCCAGCGAGAAGTTGAAATTGATTGATTGATTGAACTTTTTTTTTTCCCACACGGTGGTGGAGGCCTAAAGCGAAAAGGTTTTATAAAACCCAGCTGAAGGCCTAGGACTGGGGCGACGGCACGTGTGCCCACAGAGAGGGCTCTGCGTGCCACCTGTGGCACACGTGCCATAGGTTCGCCACTACAGTTCTAGGGAGTGAAAAATGATGGTTAAGCCAGGAATGTAAGCATAACTTTCACATTAGCAGTAGTATGTGCTAATTGCTGATTTTATTGCTATTAATGTTTGATTCTAAATTATAAGATTACAAATTACTTTGTCAGATATGGATTCACAAACATACATCTCTTGTTTAATGTTAAGAGGGGTATTTAGTACTTAATTTGCCAAGATCTCACTTAAATCTTTGCTAGCCATGCTGCCATTTTTCCCCCATCCAGTTCCAAGACTACACAGAATAAAACCTTGGAAGAGAAAAACTCTTATAGAGTGGGATTAGGAAATGGGTGCCAGCTTTGTGTTCATGGACTTTCAGTTTGCATATTCTGTATTTGCCCTCATGAAAGACAGTAATAGAATTGTACTTTCTCTGTCCAGCCACAAGATGGAAAACGTACTCCAAGTTGTTCAGTAATAATAAACTGTGGCTGTTTCCTCATTAGTGGTTTAGCAGAATAACAGAATTGGAAAGGACCTTGAAGGTCTTCTAGTCCAACCTCCTGCTCAGGCAGGAAACCCTATACCATTTCAGACAAATGATTGTCCAATCTCTTCTTTAAAACTTCCAGTGTTGGAGCACCCGTAACTTCTCGACGCAAATCGTTCCATTCTTTAATTGTTCTAACTGTCAGGAAATTTCTCCTTAGTTCTAGGTTGCTTCTCTCCTTAAATCATCATTTATAGAATCATCCTTTTATTGTGTGGTCCTAGAAAGCCTTTCTTCATACTGTTACATTGGCACAGCAGTGATTGAATTATACTGTAAGATGCTATAAATCACTAGCAAGGAAATAGCCCAAGTGCCTGTAACAGTGATGTGAGTTATTTTGGTATTCAAGCTCTTTTTTCTATAGCCACAAAATACAACCCTATTCATTTTTAGTTAGTTTTAAGTTCTGCTGGGCTTATTAGAACTTGCTCCCAGATAAGTAGGCACAGCAATGCTAGACATTTATACATGGCAAGGAATGTTTTCAGTTAAAGGTGACAATTAAATTTTGAGCTTCGGCTAGAGAAATTGACTCTAAAGGCTCATAAGCTCACTTCCCTCAAAGACGGAGGCAATACTTGGAATTCTTCTCTAGTACAATTAAATTCTAAAATTGTGAAGGATTTCACAGCCACCTCCTGTAGTCTTCCATCATACTCTCTCACCCCCTTCCTCAAGATCACAACCCACAACTTTTCTTACATTGACTGTGAAGCTCAAAAAGCAACTAACTAGTTCAAAACTAGTCACAATTTTGAGAAAGGCAATTATATACATAGGTATAATAAACTATATTTTAGCCTTTGTGTGTTGTGTAATGCCAGCCCATCTAGTTAGAGTGTGCTGCACAGATCCAGAAAACAAAGTATGATTTCCTTAACCATGTTGTAGAAGCTTCCCTTTTAAATCTTCACTTTCCTTGAAGTGAAGATAGATTTTCCTTTTAAATCCGCTTCAGGTTCTGAATATTCTAGTCCATTCAGATGCAGAATTCAGTTGAATTCTATACTGGGTGTAGGCAATCTTTCTGTTCTTCTTCATACACTTTAAAGGCAAAACCACTTCCAAAATCTTGCCAACTGCTGGGACATATCCAGGCAGTTACCAGGAATCAAGGCACACAAACTCCCGCTCAGTGAAATGTGCAGTTGTTATTGTCTTATTCCAACTTTGCTAAACTAATTCATAGTAGAATAAATTATCTCCTTGCATCTCTTCTATGATTTCAAGGTATCAGGGGAGGGGGCATGTTTAGACACAATTGCAGTTGGTGCCTTGGGGGACTTATATGGTAGAGGAAGGGTGTCTGCTATTAGAAAAAAATCAGCTAATTCTATTTTGGGATGGATTCCCAATGTAAGAAGCTTAAGCATTCCGGTATAAATTCCTTGAGGCAGAGGAGTCAATTCCTAATTATGACAAAATTTTGTCAACAAGACAAAATCTATGTCATGTCCTGGTTCAAACTCCACCTTTTCATATTTGTGTTGTGACTTTGCATAGAAGCATATGCTAAGTGGAACCCATATTTCAACACTTGTTTCCCCAATAGATGTCCATGCCTTGAGATTTAATAATCAGCTGTATCCTGAAGATAGCTGTGTCCTACCTTGTGTCCTACCAGTTGACTTACAGACTAATGGAGCCAATGTAGAAAAAAGCATAAACTTCTTTTGCTTCCATTTTCTTTTGTTCAAACTAAAATATGCTAATTTGCAGTTTAGGAAATGGTTAAAGTGACACCTATTATTGGAAACTTTTAGGGGCCTTCCATTCAAAGACTCTTATTTCCTCAAAAACATTTCCCCATTTTGATACTGAAAACTATCTTATTTTACAAGAAACATAGCTAAAGAAAATATATTATTACACATCTTAAGGGGGCTTTTTGAAGATTCTTTCCTGTTTTTCATGACAGCAATAACAGAGATTTATTTATTTATTTATTTATTTTACAAAATTTATATGCCGCCCTTCTCCCCATGGGACTCAGGGCGGCTCACAGCATGTTAAAACAATATACAGAATTACCCCTTCTAAAAACCAATTAAAACCCAAATATTAGTGGCTGTGACTATTTAAAATCATTAAAAATCATCCCTATTTAAAATTCACCCTAGGTCAGTCCCGCTTGTTGAAAAAGCCATGTCTTGAGGGCGCGGCGGAAGGTTAGGAGATCCGGAATCGTCCGGATCTCGGGGGGTAGTTCGTTCCAGAGGGTGGGGGCACCCACAGAGAAGGCCCTCCCCCTGGGGGTCGCCAGCCGACATTGCTTGGCCGACGGCACCCTGAGGA
>NW_015386136.1:21069-47461 GCF_001527695.2 Protobothrops mucrosquamatus
CTCGGTAAACCAAGGAGATGGTCGAGATCCACGTCGGGTCAGAGGCCGCAAAGGCACGACTCGGTCCAATGCTGCGGCGGCAGTTGTCTCCCAAGCCGCCGCCTGATTTTCCGCCGAGTCGTGGACCAGATCCTCCGGATATGGCCCAAGCTCCGTCAGGAACCTCTCGGGGTCCATCAGTCGCCTGGGACGGAACCATACTCTTATAGTAATGTTTTAACACTACAATCAGTATAGTGTGGTGTGCAAATACTAATAAAAACCCAGTTAATGTATTTTATCTGCTATTGCAGGAAATATTCAATTATCCCTTTCATAAAAGGAAGTTCCCCTTTATTTGCTTGTCTTCATTATTATGTAACAGTATTTCCTGCAATGATGTTAGGAAAAATATATATATTCCCAGCTCTTGTTCTTTTTTTGCCTCCCATAGTGATAAAATCTCATATCCAAAATGTTTTTGCTCAATGACAGATGAATTTACACAGCCAGGTTCTGCATCAACTGAGTTATATGAATATTAACCACAATTCAATTGTATGAATATTGCACAGAATGTGTAGAATGCATGCAAGGATCTTCTTGTGATTACAGAACTCACTAGTGGCCAAAATTGTTTGGTGAACAGAAAAGGAAGAAGAACCTCATTGTGTCTAGTCCTTCACACGCTGTATTTAGATGACCATTTCAGGGTAAGATTTAGTTGTATTTAATTCCTAGTTGACATTAGCAGATTGCCAAGTGGCTTGCAAGCGTCAGGAAACTTTTGATATCATTAAGAAGAATGCTTGTCTTACAGTCCCAAAAACAGATTACAGGCTCATCTGCTATTTACCTACATACAGCTAGCTTGACTAAGGCAGCTGTATTCCTTACAAGTCACTCTCTATAGAAAAGATAAATCTGATGTTCTATTAGTGATGAAAGCCTTAACATGAAGAGAATTCAACCTTTTTCCTGTGCCTGTTTTTGCCCTTATAATGCTGACTTTGCCCCTTCTGAAATATCCTGTGAAGAGATGGGTTATTGTATTGCACCCCACAGTGGCTCTTAGCAACACCCAGAAATGGCTAGGCAAATATACATTACCATAGCTGATTATGAAAATGTCAGAATATACTATCTTGTTCTAAGAATACAGGCAATCCTTGGCTTACAACCATTCATTTAATGACAGTTTGAAGTTATAACGGCAATGAAAAAAGTGACTTCTGTTTTTCACACTTACGACCGCAGCATTCCCATAGTCATGTGATCAAAATTAGGAAGTTTGGAAACTGGGATGTATTTATGATGGTCGTAGTGTTCTGGGATCATGTGATCACCTTTTGTGACCTTCTAACAAGCAGAGTTAATGGAGAAGCCAGATTCACTTAGCAACTACTAACTTAACAATTGCAGTGATTCACTTAATAACTGTGGCAAAAAAAGATCATAAAATGATGCAAAACTCACTTAAAAACCGTGGAGCCTACCAATGGAAATTTTGGGCTCAATTGTGATTCTAAATCAAGGACTACCTGTAATGTTACATAATGAAATGCATATTCTTTTTCCAATAATGACAAACGTTCATTCAGTCTAAAGGGTTTTTATTTCAGATTCAGAAAAACTGAATAATAAACACAAGATTCATTGAATGCACTGCTTTCCACCAAAACAGCTAGGAACAATTGGGGTCTTTTAGAAGTGGAAAAACAGTATCAATTCTATAGTCACATATCTATTTTCACTTTTTTATACATATACACATTTGATCCTTGATAGTGATGAGGACCTTACAGAGATGCATGAACAAAGTTAAGAGCATGCAAAATGTTTCAAATTTGAACTACTTCCAGTCGAAATTCCCATCTCAAAAGTGAAATGAGCTGTTTTTATTATTTTCAATACAAATTTTACAATATTTGGAAATTGGAAACTTAATATTTCTGAAACAACTGAAGAATCTCATTTTGCATTTGAAACATTCTGAATCTTTCGCATTTAAAATGGGATGCTCCAAAGTCAAAATGATTTGAATTTGAAATATTCTGCATGCTCACAAACAAAATACATATTGAGAACATTACATTCATAGCAGCAGAAAACAATACTTAGAAAATGGAGTGGTTATCTGTTGTTGACATACATTATTCTAGAATTCTGACAAAGCACTGTTCTACAATGATTTATATATGATTTCAGGTTTGAAAACATTTATATTCCTGTAAAATATATCAGAACAGACAATGTGTTTTTCTCAGGAATTCAGACCGAGAGCTAAACTAAGCAGGATCTTGAGAAGAAATACAAGAATTGAACAGCACTGTGCGTAAAACACAGGTAAAGCAGCACTTTAGGTACAACACAATAAGGCAGGTGGTGTCATCGCTCATGTCTAAAATCATAGTGTAGATTTCCTTATCCTACACAGATTCCAGATTGTTCACAGTCTCCACCTTTGTATTATGCAGCCATTTATTTTCATTACAGCAAAGCACGTCCACGTTCTACTTGACTTTGATTAGAAACTTCAGTACAGAAAGACACAAGTGGCACTGTAGGGTAGTATAATATATCCCTTCATTTGAATTGAAAGAGGATCATAAGACAGTTTAAGGATACATATTAATGAAACCTAATCAGAAAAGCTCATTGTTACTGTAAATACAGATCCATATTTCTCCTCATAAACAGACCGCTTAGTCGCTCTAAATTTCATTAATCGGGGGAGGGGCTGGTGTTGAATATTAAGGTAAGCTAGAAGTATATTAACCAATTTAATGTGATAACCGTTCAATCTGATCATAAGAATTTTATTCAGATCTCAGTAAAAGCTGACATTCAGCCGTCTCATTGAGAAAAATAAGAAAGTAGCTTCTCAACATTGTAAAAAAAAATAATTCAGTTTGATGATTCCTTAGGTGAGGTAATCTCCCCTAGTGTTATACTGAGTAATCAGAGCATTTCTGCACCTAGTTTTGGCACCATTGCCACAGTAATACTGTGTTTGTTTGTTCTTTGTTTTCACCATGACATTTTTCTTCGACAATTCAGACAGTATTCTTTTAGCTAAACTCTCCAAAATCTCAAATCACCAATTTATTTTCCATGGAACCCAGAGGGTAGGGAGCTTAGGCCCACCACCCAAAGTTTTCCTCTCCTTGTTCTCAAGCAACTACAGGACAAGAAAAAGATGGCAGAGGGAATCTAATATTGGAGTAGCAGCTGGATTTTTTAAACAGGGTTTTTGTGTGTGGGGGCATACTCAGTGGTCAGCAAGGGAACACTGACTGATGGTTCAGTGTAAATTCTGGGAATGGCTGCATGAGAATAAACACAATGAAGATTGAATACAAAGTCCAATTAGAGCAATATCTTTTTTTCAGCCAACCCAAAAAACAAATTTAGAATATAAACCTGTAACAAATATTGTTATTTAGAATTTGTCCCAATTTAGGTATTTCACGATATAAAAACTTTTTGTTATGATTACTAACAATAATTTTGTGTATCAAAATAGAAAAGTGTGGGTGATGAAATAACCCATTTTGCAATCTATGGAAACATATCCAAGGATTATTTTTTTTTCTAAAATTCTTCTAAACCACCACTGGGAAACACACTTATACCTAATTCTAATAATTCTGTCTTTTATTTACTTTTCTGTTAATCAGTATGGATTGTCTAAGTTGAACAGATCAAAAGATTAGTAAAATAGTAAAATGCTTCTACTGCAGTTTATACTTACAACCTCATACCAAAATCAAAGTAGCAGTGGTTTTTCAGCTGACACACTATGTATAGATTGCATTTACAGAATGTTCAAAATGATATGCAAATTATAGTCAAAATCCAAATAAGAGACTAACTGTTCTAATGCACTCCAATGGTTTTGAAGGAAAAAGTATTTTCAAGAAATTCTATGACTGTATGGTTATGGTGTTGGATATCCCAAGAGGGATAAGAAAGAAAATTTAAAACAGTGGTTTGAATTCTGTTCTACATGAATTAAGGGATATTTTCTTTTGTAATTAAACTGCAGGAATTTAAATTATAACATCCCAATTTACTAAGCAATGCTGTGTATCTTTTATAATTTTATTGTTTATGTGAAATATTACTGATTTTGAATTCTAATAGGGGGAAACTATTTTACCAATCTATTGTTTAATGTAAGTTTCTTTCTGTCACATTTTCCTGATCCCTGAACCCAGTAGGATGTCTTTCTTATCAGGATTTGTTATTTTCCAGATGATAGTCTGCCACTTTTTAAAAAACAAAAAATTGATCAGCTCAGCATCTACTGAATAAAGAAAAAAATTACATCCTTTCATTGTGGTATGGCCATCCATAAATTAACCCACGAGTCCCTTGATAGATAGATACATCATTATTTAATGGTTAATCTAGACATGAAATTAATGAAACTAGATATGAAATTAAATTAATTTCATTCTAATGGCTTAAACTCATCTGATTGGTATGAGAAAAAATGAAAAAATGGAGAAAAGTGAAATATAACACACTGCAATGGACACCTGAAAAACTGGAATTTGTATACTGCAATGTATGGTGCTGATATGATACATTAGGAAGGAGCAGCTTAAATAATCAAAATAGCTGGCATCCTTTGCCACTGAAATCAATAAGGGAGGCATTAAAACTCAATAGTGTAGCATGTTTTACACACACAAAGCCCTAGGGGGTAAATTCCTGATGTCTCTAATTTAAAGTAATAATAATGTATAGTACAAAACTATTCCATTGTGGAACAAGGGAACAGGGAGAAATTTCACTTGTCTCACAGAAACGAAAAACCTGGGGTCATCCAATAAAAGTAAAAGCTGGGAGGTTCAAGATCCATAGTTGACTTTACTGATTTTGAAATCCTGCAAAAAACACTGTTACTTCTGTTCAAAGTGTTCTAGGAAGCAAATCAGTATTCTACGTGCTGATTATTTCCTGCATACCTATGCAAGTGGGCAAGATGGAATATAATTCACAAATTTCAAAACAAGACACAAAACGATGCCAGAATAAAAGGGAATATTTTCTTTCTCTATGAACAAATCCTCTAAAGCAGTGTTTTTCACATTTGGGAACTTTAAGGAGTGTGGATTTCAAGTCCCAGAACTCCCTAGCCAGCTGGCTGAGGAATTCTGGGAGTTGGGAGTCCACACCTCTTAAAGTTCCCAAATGTGAAAAACACTGGTGTAAAGAAATCTAAGTGCTTTTCTATCACTAAAAGTCAATCTAGTCAGCCAGCTCAAAGCTTCTCTTTTGTGAGAACGCCTTTTTTCTGAAAATGTTCGCTCAGCAACTGGAACAAAGATAGGTGCAATCTTATGACTTAATGATTATCTAACTGAAATGTTATAGGATTATCTAGATTATGACTCTGTTGCAAGAGGGCCTGACATTCTGACTGGCAGCAACACAAACAGGTCAGGTTTAACTGACTGGCCTGCCAAAAGGATAGTGATTCCTGTCACAGCAGGGATCCATTTGCTACATCAATTGGTAAGAATGTTTCACAATGTGTTTGTCTTGTTAACACAGAAAAAGATACCACACAGTAATGTTTATTATGTGCCCACACCTAAGAATGAAATAAGAATGGGTAGAGTGGGCTAAACATGTAACCCATTCTAAAGGCTTCCTTTATAGTTACATAAAGTTCTTTTATAATTTATAAGGATGAAAGTTGTTTCTGGTAAGGTAAATATTTATCAAAACCATACCTTGCCTTTCAACCAAAGGTACTCATGATTAAAATCTGACTCCATTTCTTTTGAATTCAGATTAATCCCACTTATTTTATTGTATATGCTCAATTTGGGGTTCACTAGGTTGGAAATGGCTAATTAGGGCAAATGGCATAACATGCTAAGAATTCTGGGAACTGAATTTGTGGCCCACCTGGGAGGCAACAGGTAAGTTGTCGTTTCCTGCCCCAGGATTTTAAGGTTAATTTTGAGGGGGGGGGGGAGAATTATAACTTATTATATCCTTTTGAAAAAGATCTTCATACTGGGGCAAGGACAGGTAGGATTTCAAGCAAATTTAAATAATGGAATTGAATTTCTGAAAGCCAGAAAAATGTCTGAATAGTATTTCTTATGCAAGGAGAATTAAAGCCAGAATTGTGTGATTACTTGTCAACACATATCCTCTTGAAAACAATAGTGGAGTGAGGGAAAAAGCAACAAATGAAGCTTCGTGATTATTACCAGGACACATTTAAGCACCAATTTAAATGTACTTTTATGTAGATTTTTTTGAAGCTTAAAACTGAATGTTCTACATTTGTTTTCCACCCATATTTTCAGTATGATTTTGTTATGAATTGAGAATAAATTTTATTGGTCATTATGTCACCAGTTACTAAATAAACATGGAATTAATCTGTTCAGAAATTGATACACTTCATGTATTTATTGGTCTTGGGGAAATAGGCAGCATACTACCATATCAGATGCAGCCTGTCCTTTTTATATACAACTTGTTTTTAGGTCTGGTTATGGATGCTCTAAAGCATCACTCTAGATATAATGTTCACTAGGTGTGTTGGGCCTACCAATCTGAAAATTCTAGTCAGCCTTCCATTGCCAATGGAGTGTCCCAATTTGGGCAGTTCTAAGCAAAAAACATTTAAAAGCCATAAGCCATACAATATGTTGATCCAGAAGATACTTTCTTGCAGCACCAGCAGCAGACATGACATCAAACTAGGATACTTAAATCAATGCCTGCTTTGTAGCAGTAGTAGTACATATTCATCCTGGCCATTCATTCATAGTTCTTCCCAGGAACAATTAAAGCATTAATATAAATTGCTGAGAGTGTCTCAAAAACAATTTAAGCTTCCTATATAAGAAACAATCATGGATGTTACAACCCAACCTTTGAAGAGAAAGGCAACTTCTTGCTCTTTCTTTTTTGGTCCAGTAAGGTTCAACATACAGGTGCTTTGTTTAATTCAGGAAGAAAGCAATAAAAATGGTCCTTTTTAGGCTAATCTGGACAGGTGGCCATTAGCTATATATATATCTGATAACATATTAGTTCAATTCTATTCTCCTTCAAAAGGGTTTGCTTCTCTGATTTATCAGACAAGAACAAAGAGCAATAATTTGGTTAGGTCTGACAAACTATGGCTATAAATCAAAATAAACTGATCCCTTAATACCTTTCAAACACAATCATGCAGGCTTGATGCAGTAAAATTACAAGAAACTCTTGTTTCTTTTCCTGTATAACTTCAATTAACAAGACATTCCCCAAATCTCTGAAATTTAACAGTCTACCTTTTAAAGTGGGCTATTAATTTTATTTCATTCAATCACTACATTTGTCTTGCATGTATTCCTCACATACACATAAGGATGAAGCAGCACTTTTTATACCAACAAAAGTTTTCATTTTTGTCTCTCTCTCTCAAATACACACACACACTTACAGAAGCTTGCACATATTTTGTACTCTGTGGTTAGCTACCACTATGTTCTGTGCCATCGGAATGGAAGAGGACATACCTGCTTAAACTCAGGGGGCCATACAGACTCTATTCAAAAAGTACTATCTAAATTACAGTGCCCATAAGGTGCCCTCTTTTACATTCATAGGGCTGATTCATTAGATGCTGGATCTTGAGAACTAGGTGATGGAGGGGTGATAGCTTGAACATTGTGTGTTACCAGAGGTGATGTTTCCCCATCAGCCTTGGTGTTTGGAATGGCATCCACATGGACATCACTAAGTTCTGTGTGTTTCTCCTTCGTTTCTTTTGGATTCAGAAAATCAAGAATACCTGCTCCAAAGGCATCACCTTCTACGTTCACAACTGTTGTGGTCCGGTCCCTGATCAATACGGAAAACATGGAAAAGTTTTCATTGGTGTTGATGAAATGCATCTTTAAACATTTTCAGAGACTCAGCCTATCTTTAAAAGCGACAAGTTTGAGAAGTGTGATTTGCTACCCTCTATATTAACAGTGATCTGTGTTCAAGTCTAAAGACATCAAAAAGCACAGCAAGCAAAGATGCTTTTTAAAAAGCAGATACCTCTGCCCTATTCTCCATAAGCAAAATTACGATCAGAAGCTCAACCTGGAGAATGTAGTATCATCCTGTATTTATCAGTCAGTCATTTTTGCTGGCCAGCAAGGTGGGTGTTTTGTTTGGCTGGAGAACTTGAATGTAAAATTGGGGACTAGACCAAAGGCAACTCTTTTTTAGCCCCTAACTCCAATTTTAAACACACCCCACCAAGATTTTTTACCATTCTTCTGAGGAAAAAGAACCTAAACAAATACCACATCCTCCTTGAGAAGTTTTGATGTTTCAAAAATCTGCTTGGAGCAAAACTCTTCTTGTTTACCATAATTCTGTTAATCCTTTTCCTGATATATGAGGAACATCAACATTCCTTAGAAATGTAAATAATTGTGCCTCAAAATGCAGTGTCTCTTTCACCTCGTGCTACTAACCCCCCCCCCCCAAAAAAAAACCACTGCAAAATCTTTTCTCTCCAAGAAAAAGGAAGTAATTCTTTTTTCATGAGATACATGGTTTTTAATAGTTGATTTCCTCTGGTTAGCCCCCTCTCAACTTCAGAGAGCTTTTGTGATAATCAGAATGGGAAAAAAAATACAAATTGAAAATGTAGAGCAGTGACTTTCTTACTCTCTTCAGCATCAATAAACAAATTATGCTGTGCATGTTGCTACTGCTTTCTTATTGGTGAAAGCACTTTTTAAAGGTTGCCCCCACAAAAAGTTATTAAGATCCTTGATACTTTGAGAACCATCATATACAAGAGCAAATGTGCACACATTTGTATACTTACACAATCCAGTCCACAGCCAATATGAGAGAGATGTCATTTGTGGGAAGTCCAATAGCCTCCAAGATAATAGCTATGGTTAGAACTCCTCCAGCTGGGATTCCAGCAGCCCCCACGCTGGAAGCAGTGGCAGTAACCCTGTCAATAAAATTATTTTTGGCTATGCTGAAATTTCATATATGCATTAAAATAACACAGAAACACATGCAAAAGTTTATTCTTCTGTACTCAGGGAACTTTCTTTCATTCTGTATTACTGATGCCACACATTGGAGATAGGCTGTTTTCCAAAGCAACTCCAACTTGCCATTGTACATCATGCAAATCAGTTCAATTGTGGTTGCATAAAGTTTCCCATTTGGGCATGCAACTGATCTAAATTACTAAAATGCATCATATTCAGAAGTGACTTAATGACATATCTAGTCGCTGTTTCCTTTTGCATTGCAATCCACAGCACTGTCAAGCCAAATATCCCTTTAGGTTCTTATTCTTTACATCACAATAAACTATAATTTCCTTCAAAGGAGAAAAGTGCAACTCTTTTCGGCATATCCCTGAAGGACATGATTTGTAAATAATGCTTCAACCAAAATGCAATGTGGCAGGCTAGAAAGAGTCAAATTGTTTCTCTGATTTTTCTGATGCACCAGAGCAGCTGATACTATCACTTACAGAATGGTAAAGATCTGTCCAATATTGAGGTCAACGTTGTTCAGTTGAGCAATGAAGACAGCAGCTACACACTGGAAAATAGCAGCTCCATCCATATTCACAGTAGCTCCAATAGGCAGAATAAATCTACTAATTCTTTTGTCTACTTTGTTGTTATCTTCAATGCATTTGATCATTGATGGAAGAGTTGCAGAGCTAGATGTGATCAAGGAAGAAGCACAAGAACATCAAGTCCAGCAATGTTCCTGCAGCCCAAAATGTAAGTATTTGTCTGTCAGCCTAAATAGATAATGTAACATTCCAGATACGTGCTGTTCCTGAAAATTAGGACAAAAGATTCTACTTTATTCATTTCCAAAACAAATGCCTGAATCTTATGAGAAAAAATAAAAAGGGAGTTTTATTCTACATTTTTATTATTATATCCATTTCAAGTTCTATTATGTCTGGTTTAAAGAAACATTTTTACAGTCAAGCACCTTAGTATTCTCAAATTGTCTCTCTCCCCACCCTATAAGACACAATAATATAGCCATTAAAACCTTTGCCATCGAGCCATATTTTACCATATAGAGACATAGATTATCTACACCCCATTCTGAAAGTCTGCTTTGCATTTTAGTAAACGTAGAGTCCCTTGTTTTACAAGAAAAGCCATCGAGTTACAATATTACTCTAAATTCAAACAATGTTGTCCTCATTTCAGAAATAGAAGCAAAAATCTACCAACCTGGAACAAGTAGCAAACGCTGTGGTGAAAGGAGTTATAAGACCTAACAGAAAAGTGAAAGGGTTTTTGCGTGTAACTGCAAAATAAATAAGCGGTAAAATAATCCCTCCATGAATAATATGGCCAAGAATTGATGCAAAGATGTATTTTCCAAGGCTTGTCACCAGCAGGATAATATTATCCATTTCCACAATCTTGCTTCCAACTAGAAACATAATGCCGAGTGGTACATACCTGAAAAGGAAGCACTGAATGTTACACTGAATGCTAAATAACGTTCTAATTTTTGACAAAATGAAAATGAAAAAGTCAGTGATTTCTGAAACCCGCACTATGGGCCTCAATAAAGAATAAGCATCACACTGTCGTATAAAATTTCCTGCAGTAAATTGAATCTTTATCTCTTTTTCTTTTGTGGGACATTCATCTGCACATTTGCTAGTATCCTTCAGAAAACCAATTAGATTGATTAAAGAATCTGCAGTGAACACAACATGTATTTCATATTCAAAGGATGATGGTGTGAATGAGGGCTATTTTCATAAATAATGGTTTAAGTAATATGTTAGGATGAGCAGAGAAATGAATGGGGTTCAAAATGATCAAATCAGAAGACTCGGTTTTACCACTTTGGGGCTGAACGTATGTAAGCTGAAGAAACAGTAGATTAATTTGGTCCAAACTAGATTTTGTTGAGTGGACAGAAGTTGCTTTTGAGTATGGAAGGACAGAAGCATGTGAGAGATGGAAATTTAACATCTATATCATGGAGGTTTCCTGGGGCAAAAAAAGGACCACAATTGCCTGACTTCTGGTTCTTGGTCTGAGGAATTTGTGCAGTGAAGTGATGGTGGCTTGAATGACAACCAATTGAGTGGCAATGAAAAGCATGGTTGCTGTTCTAGAAGAAGCCATGAGTGTAGAAGAGCGCCCAAATAATGGATCTGGCCATTCAGAGACAACACTGGTACCTGACAGATAACCCTAACGTACAAACAGCAAACTCATTTGAGTTCAGCTGTTTAGCTGCTTAGTCTGTTCTCTCCCATCCAGATTCTTAGTCTCCAGACATTTGGATGTCAACATACAATGTCAACATCATCTTCCTATGCCCCTGAAGTGACAATGTAAAGTTGGTATATCATCAACATATTGATTATATCACACACCAAATGCCAAAAAAATCACTTCTGTGGCACTCCACATATGAGATGCCATTGGGCCAATCTGGCACACCCCACAATTGACTGAAGGAGCAGAATCACTGCAAAAAAGAGCCTACAGTCTCAAATTCTTGTAGGCCAACCAGTAAGATACTATGGCTGATTGCATTGAAAGCCATTGCTTGCACAGTTTTCCAAAGTCTTCCATTTTTACTAACACAGACTCTTAAAGCAATTTCAAAAACTGTGCAAATGCTCTCAATGCCAAGCCAATGTCACAAATCTTAAGTGGTTAGAATAAAAAATAAAAGAAAGGTGGCTAATTAAAAATCTTCCAAAGTGCCCAACCAATTTTAAAGAAAAAAATGGGTATCTATATGGCAATGGCCATAGAAGATCTGACTAAAAACATTTCAGTTAAGGGTCTGGCTACCACTTTCATTTCCTGCTCAGGAAAACAGAAAACTTCTTTTTACAAAGCAACACCTGAAGGTCTCTCTGAAAATGGCATATGATATGAAGAGGAATGAATTTGCCAGAGTCCCAAGGGTACCTTCTTGCACAATTTCAGCTTCCATGACCCTTTCATTCTGTAGAGATTTTGTATGATTAACTGCAAGTCCCACCTATCAGCTGGCCTTTTCAGAGCTGAATCAGAGAAGAAAAAGCTGCCGTGTGCTAAATATTCAGGTCAGTTGCACAAGGGACATGAGAGAAATCCAGGCCTTGACCGGTCAATAACCTATCTACAACCCTCTTAAGTCAATATATATATATCAAGGGAGGGGGGGCGGTTAATTGATTTAAGCAGCTCATTTTTCTATATCAACTTTCCATGTCACACTGGCAGAAGGAAGTTAGAATTAGCTGATTCAGCAGAGCAGGGTATATGTCCTTCCTAGAAACAACAGTTTGATGCACAACTGGTAATTCTGTAAAATTCCATGACAATAATGTTGTACACATTATATAAACAATAAATGGGTAATTCTAAATGCCTTTGTTAAGAAGCAAATGCTATTGAATACAGTAAAAATGTTGAATAAGCATGTTTAGGCTTGCACAATTAAAATCCAAAAGATATGGAAACAGATTAATAATACAGCCAAATAACCAATGGGGGTGCAAATGAAATCCAACTATTGAATATATGAACTGGGTTTTTAATAATTGAATATTTATGCTCCCTGTAAAATGTAATGCAACCAGCAGAGATCTCTACTGCGTGTCTGAGCATCTTTTTCAATGAAGAATTTAGTTTCAGATAAGCTAGAGAAGCTATAGACTTTCCCCACAAAAAAAGGCCTACCTGATATTTGATTGCATAGTATTTAATATACTGCTCCTCCCAAGTACCAAATTAGTGGTTCATACTCCATGCCTGATAAAGGGAGGTACATAATAAACACGCTGAACATTTCTCCTTAACTTATTGTACATATACCACCTTTTATTTGACTTTAGATTCTGCTACACAGTGAGTAAGCTGGTAATTGTCCCTCTCAAATTAGATACTACAGATTATGAAGACCCTTTAATACAGACTTTAGAGTTGAAGAGAAGGTAGTTTATATAGTAAATTGTATTTGAAACTGGCCCAACACTGGGAAGTTTTTCAGATTGCAGTAGTATTATCAATACTCACCACATAATCCAAGATACTAAGACCATGGTTGCCTCATTGAAAGAATTAAAGAAACGAATGAGTTCTTCTCCTTCAGGTCCAAGTTTTTTCAAAGCTACTCCCAAAACCAGAGCAAAGAGTACAAGCCCCAGAATATTCATTCCTTCAATTTCAGTGCCAACAGGGAACTGTGAATGAGATACATATAGTCAGATGGTTAAGTGTTTTAAATGTGGTGTGCCAATTATATGAAGCTAGATCTCCCTTTTGATATTAATTGTAGTTAACAAATGAATGGAAGCAGCACCCAGAATATGATAAAAGAGAAACCCACTAGACATAAACTCTTCTCTGAACGCAGATGTAATCTTTTGACAGAAGAGATAATTTTCATAAGAGTCTTCAGAATGAAGATGTTGGATCCTCATTATTATTTTCCATGTTGACATAGAGCTAAAAGCATTATGTATTTAAGATTAGTACATAATTTGTACTTATAATGTAAGATTTTTAAGATACGAGCATTTCAATTTGATCTTGCGGTTTGTAAGGAGGAAATATCATTTACCTAAATTACTTGTTTATTCAAAGTGGTCCTTGATAGCATCTAGTTATCTTCAAATATTTCGCACAGACTACAAAGGCAAATAATTATTTCCACATCATTTTATGTGCAAGAGAAAGATATTACAGTATGTTTGTTGACTGAGGATAGGTTTGGGAAATTTGAACTAAGGGAACTGACACACATACACCCCTTACACACATTCAAAATCATGGCTAAATAGACATATAAAATCCATACAGTTTGGGAGTGGAAGGGAGAATTATTTTTGTTCCACATTCCTCTCCACATTTATATTGTCTACCAAGTCAAAAGAGATAATTAACTGTAAGAATAAAATATATAGTTTGATTATTTTGTTAATGGGAATTGAAGGAATAGCATTCAATAGAGCTATCCAAATAGTCAAAAGACTATTTTAAAAAAGAGAAAAGAGCAAGTAGCTAAGGCAAAGTATTACTGTATATAACATGGGTGTCAAACTCGGTGCGTCATGTGACATGTTGCGACGTATCGCAACTTGTTTTGCATTGCCGGAGCTGGAGTGGGCATGGCCTCCATATGAGGCAGCCGGCCCACAGGCCGACAGTTTGACACCCCTGGTATATAACATTTATGTTATTGTCACATCACTGAATGAAATATATCTTGGAGCTTCCCTTCCAATGTTTGTACCACAAGGAACTACTGTTCGTGTGCCATAAGAGAAATCAAATGCATGAGATAATCAGGGTAGACTTCAGTTCTTCCAAGCTGATTCTAGTTTTGCTCAACCATGATATAGTATTCCTCCTATTGAGATCCTGTTCAGACTTACGGACTTAAT
This sequence comes from Protobothrops mucrosquamatus, assembly GCF_001527695.2. Classification (NCBI taxonomy): domain Eukaryota; kingdom Metazoa; phylum Chordata; class Lepidosauria; order Squamata; family Viperidae; genus Protobothrops; species Protobothrops mucrosquamatus. Next base: position 35,483 of record NW_015386136.1, read on the forward strand.
TTAGAAATATAGTGTACTGTCTTTCAGCTATAATTAACAAATGATGTTAGTAATAAGGTCAAAAGGCCTTTAGAATAATAAACTTGTGAAGAAGATACAGCGTTAATTGAAGAGCTTTAATTGAAATATGTTGACGTTATAATAAAATATGAAGAAACATTATTTTGGGACACCTGCAAGCATGACCTCAGCTCCACTCCCCAGATCCTATACATCATGCAGAGGACTGAAGATGTTTCCACTTCTTCTGTTCATATAAGAAGGTATTCCTTTTGATCATTTTCTCCCCAAACCCAGAAAAAAATAGGAATTGTTGTTTGGATTAGCAGCACTCTGACTTTGAATGCAAACATTTACTGTTCACTGTGGCTGGCTGTCTTTAGTAATGACTAATGTGAAAAGGAGTAAAGCTCTTCAGTTAAGAGCTCTTTATCTCCAGAGGACTTGAGGGAATGACCCATCTCTCCCATCTTGCAGAAAATAGTTGACAACACCATAACCTTCAGTAATTTAGAGGAAGACTCTCTACAAAGTCAGAAAGTCAGCACTTGCTCATATCTAGAATAATCTATAATGCTATCCTGTATAGTTTATTAAGAAGGTAAGTCAAGGGATCCTATAAATCCTGAAGTTAGTTCAGAAGTTAATGGACATTAGTTCCTGTTATGATTGTAGGATTGCTTAGACTGTACTGGAACAAACGAAGTGCTATTCTGGAAAGAACCAGGAATTTCCCTACCATGTTAGTAAAATAAAAATAAGCTATGGTGTGGTACAATGTTATACAAACATAAGATAATATTCCCAACAAAGGTATAAAAATATCTGGTTCCTAACGTTATTAATAACAAGAATTTGCAAAAATAGAGATTCCCAGAGTAGAAATGGGAGAGGGTCCTGTTACTTCAACGATGACACCAGGAGACAAGGCTCAGATTATGCCACTCAGTCAGGTGGACAGGACTAGAACTAATCCCCCACTTCTGACTTCAATATCACTGAAAGTGACATTGTTCTGAAGTTCAGAGTATCCACAAATTCAAATGAGATGATTTTACAAACCAATATACTGTATACTGTATACACTAGAACAGTGGTTCTCAACCTTTTTAATGCCGCGACCCCCAACCGGTCGTAAGTCAAGGACTAAACCGATCGTAAGTCGAGGACTACCCAACTGGTCGTAAGTCAAGGACTTTCCCTGCCCGGGAGCGCCGCGCATGCGTGGTTCCGCCCCCTGTGCCAGCCGAGGCGTAGCTGGCAAGCGGCAGAGACGGAGCAGGCCGACCACCAGCTAGCCCAGCCCAAGGGAGGTAAGGCACCCACCAGAAAAGGGGGGGGAAATGGCGGACAGCCTTGCTTGGCGACCCCCGTGAAATGGTCGATCGACCCCAAATGGGGTCGTAACCCATAGGTTGAGAACCGCTGCACTAGAAAGAAAAACTGTTCACAAGCAGGCAACAGCAATTCAGGACTCAAGGGCAGCCTAGCAATATCAAGCTACGTTTCTAAGCTACCCAGATAATTTCACATACCAGCACAATGCTAGGTGCCAAAATGAGAGAATTCCACATTGTTAAACATCCAAAGGGTACAATGCACTCTTATGAGAGAAAATAAAAAGAGAACAATTGTTTCATAGTAGTGCTACAGGTTGGGGGGGGGTTCTAGTTAATGTATTCCCTCACAGCTCCATAGTTATTAACTCTGAGATTTTGTAAGAAAAGCTGTTGGTGGGGGTTCTTGGAGGCATGGTTTGAAAAAATAATGTGAATAAGCGGGAACCATGCTGCTTAAGTTAGAGCTACAAAGGCCATTGAGAAAGCATAGGTAACAAGATCATGACCTGGAGGTAGATCTAATTTCACAGATGTCCTCATTGGTCAGGTATTGGGGCAATGGATGAGTAAGAAAGCCTGAACTCTCCACAAGTGATTCCTGGTGCTCTGTGCAAGATGAAACAAGAAGTTGTTGCTTCCTGCCTCAGCTGTGGCATACTTCCCATTCTGGGGAAAGTACAGAATACACATGAATTGGCATGACTCTTTCAAAGCTTCCATGAGTTGGGAAAGTGTAGGGTAACTTCTGTCTGCTGGAGTGGCTCAGCCTTCTGCATACTTTTCCCAGTAAGAAAATACACATTGATGGAACTGGCAGGAAGACCACTTCATACTGCTTCTCTCAAGGAAAGCAAGAGGCAGCTGGCAATTGTAAGTTAATGAGAGACTCTGGAGTGAAAAAGAGACCTTGTTTCTGCCTTCAAACCTATCTGATTCTGACCCAAACATTCATTGATCTGGATTGTTTGATTTCCGTAACATTTTCCCTCCATTGCAATTCTTGTTTCCTAGAGTAACACAAGCGGAGGTGACCACATTTGGCCACTAAGCAGAACTGTATGTTCTAGGCTGGTAAGGTTTTTTTGTGTGTGTTTTCAGGTGCAGAAAGGGTAAATGCCTTACTATGGTAGCCTCCTGTCAATGGAGACAACAGAGAGATTTTGTGCAACTACAAGCCTCTGAAGACTTGTATGATTTTACCAGCAGAGGGCTTATTTTGCCAACTCTTATTGAAGTGAGACTACGATGTATACCCTAGTAGTCGCACTCTTCTTTCCTTGAGCACAAGAGACAAGGTGGGCTATATACCGTATTTCCCCAAAAATAAGATCCAGACTTATTTTTTATTTTTTGCCTCCAAAAGAGGCACCAAGTCGTATTTTCAGGTGTTTGTGTGTCTTTTCCACTTACCTTACTGCGGCAGCACCGACAGCCCCACTCAGCCGGCCCACTTCTTCTGTGGCGGAAGGAGCAGCTTCATTCTGCAGCTAAGAATGGAGCTCCGGCCTGCATTTCACCATCAGAGGCCTTTCCGGAAGGCCTGTGCAGCTGAGAACTGAGCTACAGATTGAATCCATAGCTTGGTTCTCGGCTGCACAGGTCTTCCGGAAAGGCCTCTGGCTGCGAAATACAGGCCCAAGCTCCACTCTCAGCTGCAGAATGAAGCTGCTTCTTCAGCCATAGAAGAAGTGGGCCGATGAGGCAAGTATCGATCCGTGGGAGGCCTAGCTGCAGTGGTAAGCTCCATGTCAATGCTGCAAATACTGTATATTCTTGCTTTGACAATGTGCAGAACTTACTCCACCCCTGCCCTAGCTTGATTTTTAGACGTGCGCCTTGCTCCAAAACTAGAGCTTATTTCTGGGGTAGGGCTTATATTAAGCCCACCCCCCAAAATCAAGCTATTTTTGGGATAGGTCTAACTTTTGGGGAAACTCGGATAATAGTAATATAATGAACAAGAAGGCATCCAAGGACTCAAGATTGTGTGAATGAGCACAATTCAGAGGTTGCCTCATTAATTATTTCCTACTGTTTTTAGTCTTCGTTACTTAATATTCCTTGAAGGAATTAAAATAATGTGAGTTACATAATCCTAAAGCAATACTATAGAAACACTGCTTCTGTTGTGGATTTTGGTTTTCGCTCTGGGTCAGTATAGCTATTTTATTTCATTCACAGTTAGAAGTTGGAACAAAAGCCTAATCCTAAAGCAAGCATATACCAACAAAAATATTTCATAAAATAATCCTTTCCTTACCTTTTCAATAGTGGCATTCCCAAGGGAGGCATTTATTATTTCTCTATAATCAACAACGTACTGTTGATGAAAAATAATATTTTGATTACGTACATATCACTAGAAAGCTGCTCTTGCTATACTCAAGAATAAACATTTTCTTTTAAAGTCTAGGACATGCTTGGCAAAGTGCTGTCTTCTCAATGTGGGGCTACAACTCCCATAATCTCTAACCACCGGCTTTATTAGTCGGTGCTGATAGGAACTGAAGTACACTAATATTTGGAGGGTCATATGTTGCCCATTCCTATTGCCTGGACAGTTTTCTTCTGTGCTTATTCCCCCCCCTCCCCCCAGGGATGCTTTTCAAGATTCCCTGAGGTACAATCCTGGGCATAGTCATTGAAAGGAGTAAGATGTTAATTTTGAACAAAAAAGTGAATCCGGTTAAATAATAATTGTAATGATTCAAAGGATTAACTCAAAAGCATGCATACTAAACAATAACATAACTTTAAAAAAAATAATTACTTACCTTTTCAATGGTAACATTGCCAATGGTTGAATTTCTAACTATGGCTTTATAATCAGTAGCATACTGAAATGGAAAACATTGGTTTTATTAATAGTTGTGGTAGACTTTTAAACAAATATATAGGTCTTGTAAAATCTATTTCTAGATTTCTTTTATGTGAAACATTGAGAACTACAACATCATTGATAAAGTTATAGATCCAATTTGGTCATTTTTTTAAAAATATAGAATGATGTTGCTTATGCATGAAAAATCTGTTAAAGGCTTCCTGCATATCTGAAGCATTTTGGTAGGACGAAGGAGTAAAAACATTCAGTCATCAGGAGCTGTCTCTTTGCATCACCAGACTAAGCTAGGAACAAAAGAACAGGTAGTAAAAGAATACTGCATCCAAATGGGGCAACACTAGCAAAAGTTCCTCCACACTGTATACTTGATTTTGTTTTTAAAACAGCTAATCGCAGAACACAAGGATTTCCTATTACTAAAAATGGAATCAGATCAGCTGAGAGTCAAGTGCTAGTTAACTTGCAGATTAAATGTGAAATTCCATAAGAAGATTGCAGCACTTCTAACAGTTTGTAGCTGCCAGTGAACAGAGTAACATATATTTAGGCTTGTTAGATTCCAACTTAGTAAAATATATATTTAATACAAAGGACTGTAGCTTATTATAGGATTAGATTTTATTTTCTAAAATAAATTTCAGCAAATTTTATAAAGCAGATACTTCAAAAAGCTAATATTTAGCTTGTGAGACTATGATCTAGAAATCCTTCTGGTCGGAAGAGCGAGTGTCTAAGAACTCTTGTCATTTGGGAACACCACCACCTGCATGACGCAAGGAAATGTGAACAATTTACAGAGGGAGAAAGAGAAACTCAATCTTAAACAGTGGAGGAATAGGGTAAATAGATGGCACTTTTATTAGTGGGATTAAGATCTAATCATTAAGATTCTGTTTCAAAAATGTCAGGGAATTTAAATCAAACAATAAAAAGGATGTGAACTGGCAGCAAGAGGTCATTTTTTCTGAGCTTGTTTATACTTTACAATTCCAAATTAAGGGTTCTTATTTTGGTAAACACCTTCTATGCTTTATTGCCTCCCAGTTTTATAGAACGCAGAGGGAAGACTTTGAAAGGCATGAAATTGCTTGAGTATCAAGGATTCAAGCAACAAATTGCAAACAGTGAGAAATTCTTCCATTACCCTTGTTCAATATTTTGAATTTCCTAATCATCCAAACTGGTAAGATCTCCATAATAGCAAGTATTGGTTTAGATACTCTTATAATTGTGTATAGATTGACTCTTGTAAAATACATTTTTGTACTACCTAGATTTTGCTATATCCTGCATTATAGAAAATCAAACTCTTTTTGATTGAAATCTCAAAATTCCAGAACAAATTTTTAAATAGATGCACAGATAATTACCGATCGAAAGGCTGCAACAATGAGATTTGATGGAAACAAATTTCTGGAAAAAAAATACAAAAATTAGGAGTTGACAATAGTTTATAATCTTAATTGTTTGCACATTGATATAAAATAATTCCTGTTTTAGGATTTAGCATTAGTTCATCATTAACAGGGCAGAGTGCTTTATTGCATCAGCATTTTTAGGCCTTAATAGACATACTTGCCTTAACAGCACATTTCATTATCTTACGAATAATTAACAATGTTATTAATAACTGTTTTCTTCAATGATCACATGACACTTCCTACAAAATTTACTAAACTACAGAAACTGCAATCCATGGGCAATAATGGCCAAAAAAAAGAGTAAATCAGGGAATGATTCCAATTAAAAATGCAAAATAATCTTAATATCAAAATTTAGTCAGAGATATTTGTTTTCCCTATTTTATTTTTAACATGCCAAACACATTTATGCATTAATGGAAAAACATATATTCGTAAGTACCACCTTTATGGCCCTAAATATATTTCTACACAACTACCAGTCTCACCCTTCTTACTCTCTATAGTAGCTTTACGCCACCGAGTGAGTGAAGCCTGTGCTGAGATATTCCGTCTACATTGCCAGCTAGGGCTCCATCCAGCTGGCCAATGAGAATGTGCAAAAAAGCAAGCGCTCCACAATGTTTTAATAAGAATTCCTGCTTCTCTGTTTAAGAAGGGAATTGATTTTTTTTTAAAGTAGTGAATACTTAAATATTGTTAAGTACATTAAATACATTTCTAATAGATATTCTATAGTTCTATACAATTCTAAGGTATAATGTGTACAGTACATTACAGTATAGTACCAGTATAGAAATCAAATATCAAATGTGTAAAGTATTCATAGAGATATGATATCTAATAAGCAAAGTTCAATTCATATGGAAAGCCATGTATCATTGCAAATAGATAATTTTATTTCAGTCAACAACCAGCTTGAAACAAGGCAGAAAAAGGTACAACTATAAAGAAATGGCATACTTAAGTATAAATAAAATAATGCAGAATTGCGCTCTATTAAGACTAAGATACAATTAAAACTATTTAAGAACCAGATGAGAGCCAGTTTGATATAGTGGTTAAGGTGCCAGAAACCGGGGACTGTGAGTTTTGGTCCTGCCTTAGAACAAAAGCCAGATGGGTGACTTTGGGCCAGTCACTTTCTCTCAGCCCTAGGAAGGAGGCAATGGCAAATCACTTCTGAAAAACCTTGGCAAGAAGACTGCAGGAGCTTGTCCAGACAGTCTCCAAGATCTGAACACCATTGAACAGAAGAAGAAAAAAAACAGATGGGGAATCACAAAATTAATTGTAGATGAAGTGCAAAGCTAGGTGTTGAATCTATGGGATAGCAAATTAACAATATAAAAATAAGGTATACTGTACAAAGTCTAATAATCTAAAATATAGATAATTAGTTACAGCTAGTAATTTATTCATACAAAACTGAAGATTAATGGAATAGATATTGCTCATATGTCTGGTTGCCTCTAGACATTCACAACTGCTAAACAGAACTTCGCTGTATTATGCATAAAAAGGCTTCTCTAAATTAACATAAAATTTCCTAGACGAATAAGCCTTCTTTGGATATCTTTGTAAAATTATCAATATAGCAGCACAAGGAGTATGGATCTAACCGAACCATCATTACAAGGGTATGTTTGACTAGCTGTAGGAATTTCATTACTGTGTTACCGTGTTTTCCCAAAATTAAGAGCCGGTCTTATATTTTTTTTGCCTCCAAAAGAGGCACTAGGTCTTAATTTTGGAGAATGTCTTACTTTAGGACCACCACAGCCAGGCCTCCCACACCTCGACACCTGTCGCGCCGCTGCTTGACTTCTTCTGCGGCTGCTTGCCGCAACTTGCGGCTGGACACCTTGTGGCGCATTGCGCCATTGCCGCTCCTCCCGGCAGGATGCCGCATGGTGCTTTGCGCCATTTCTGCTGCTCATGGCAGGAAGCTGCGTGGCTCTTTGGGCAGCGGAAACGGCCTGAAGTGCCATGTGGCCTCCTGCCGCGAGCAGCAGAAACAGCGCAAAGCACCATGTGGCGTCCTGCCGGGAGGAGTGGCAACGGCGTCCTACCGGGAGGAGCAACAGTGTCCTGCCAGGAGTAGTACCAGCGTAATGCACTACATGGCGGCCAGCCACAAGTGGCAAGTGGCCGCAGAAGTAACGGTGTGACAGGTGTCAGGGTGTGGGAGGCCTGGCTGTGATGGTCCTACCAGTAAGGTAAGCAGGTGTGGGGCGCGTGGGGCAGCTTCACCACCCCTACCCCCACCCTAGCTTGATTTTTAGGGGTGCGCCTCATCCCAAAACTAGGGCTTAGTTTTGGAGTAGGGCTTATATTGGGCCCACCCCCCAAAATCAAGTTAGGGCCTACTATTGGGCTAGGTCTAACTTTTGGGGAAACACAGTATATAAAAGTACTGAAGGCAAACTATTGTATTTGGCTCTGAGGAAAAACTTTTGTTGAAACTGAGAGATCAATGAGTTGATATAATTAGCTGCTTTTGAGATAGGTGGTTAAACCATGGATGGATTGGGGATCCTATATAATTACATTACTTTATTAACTGTGAATAGTACTAATGTTTCTTTTGGATTATTTCTGCAGTATATGGCATGTTTTTTTCTAGCATTATACCTTATGTGCACATGTGTATTATGGATGAGACAAGAAGTTGCTATGATACATTCCAACCAAAGGCTGCATAAATCTATAGCATGAAGTTCTGTCTTGTTTCATATTGTCCATGTCCAAATCTTCTAGGATCAAAAGATTAACTCAGATATTCAATAAGTGAAGTAATAATGCAACAAAACTTCAAAAACAGATTCACACATTGGCTGTGTTCATAGTTTACCCAACTTGGTCAGGTAAAGATCCAGTTGAGGCATTTGCATAAGTATGGTTAGTGTTACACTTGGTTAATTTTTTTATGCTTTATATAAATCCAGTTTGTTTGGTCAGTTGTCCAATCAGTGCATTCAGTGAAGCTAAATAATAGGTCAATTTAGTAACTAAATTGAGAATATTGTTTGACTACAGCTAATCTATCCAAGTTCTGTCAAGCAGTATTAGGAAATGCCCTTGGATATGTCCATAATTGCAAAGTGTACTATTATAAAAATACTTCATAGAAGACCACAGTATAACATAGTAGAAAATACTGGAAAGAGGGAGAATAAAACTCATCAGAGGGATTTAACTCAGTTCTGTTATCAATCAACTTCCAAATATAATTTCTGAATTTAAAAACTGATTTATTGTAAGAGTACAGTAAATACAGAAAACTTTCTCCTGAGAAGGATAAAAAACTGCCGTTTGCGCACTCCAAGAGCAAGCTGAATCCTGCAATATCCTGTCCTAATGTTTAACTTCAAATCAGACCCATGCATCCCAAACATCACAGAAAATGCACCTGCAGAATTAACAGCTCTAATCTGTTGTCAAGTCTGAATCAAAGGTTAGAGGCTAATTCTATAAACACTGCTGGCAACAGAAGCTTTCACGTCTATTGCACTCAGGATAAAAAGAAACAGAAAGATTGGTAGAACAAAAAGAGGATCCATTGTCTGAAGCACAGTTAAGCTGTCTGATCTCCAGTTCTATATTCAATTCATGCTATATGAACTTTCCCATAATGATTAGGAAATACTAAAGTCCACAACTGTCTAGACAACTGCATTTATCAGCAATTTTGAACTTTTCTGATGCTTTTACCTCTATTAATAACGAAAAGAAATAATTTAGATTTTCTAATGTTTTCTTGTAGATTCACTTTTATTCCATGGAATTTAAATTAGGCCATTCCTATTATTCTTGGAAAGCCTAACATCTGTAATTACAATTTCCCCCAATATCCTAAGCAAACCAGTAATAAAGTATCTTAACAATGTCCTATCTTCATATTGATATCTTTTTATTTAAGAAATCTATTATTTCATTTTTTGCCTTCATTTATTGTACATAAAACTATATAAGGGAACATTAACCTTGAGGCCATATTTGCTGGAAGTATAAGTATGGCTGACTAAAGAAAAGGACCTCTATACAATTCTGTATAAGCAAGTACTACTTTAATCTCTTTCAGCCTTGTGCAGATTCAGAACAGCAAAATTCCGCCCCCCAATGTCTCACGTTTATTTGCCTACACTTTTACCATTAACAAAATAATTTATCAAAACTTACATTAGTTTTTACACAAGGATCATTCTTTGCTAGAGACTCAGCTTATGGAAATGGAAACAAATAAACCAAAGATTTTTGTCCTTTAATTTGTTTTCTCAATTAGATTTTTGTCCTTTAATTTGTTTTCTCAATTAGATTTCTCTTAAAGTTATTTGTTAAACAGGTAACATATCACATGTCCACTTTAGCACCAAGACAACCCTAGCTATTTTTTCTCATACACTAGTGACTAGTGCAATCTTTTTTCTCCCTTTATATTATTTTATTCTATTATTATAATACACCAGTAGTACATAGCATTTTTAAAGTGAAAACAACTGATTGACCTGAACTGGTTATTGGAAACCTTCAAAGTAAATTGCAAATTAATTGGCTAGCAGTCACTTTGCAGAATGAGATGGGCAGTATATAAATTTAATAAGTTAATACAAATTGTACAATTTTAAAGATCTCTCAAATACTGATACATATATACTTGCAGAACCTTTTACCTGAAGAACATTCTTTTGACCAAATTAACTGGTGATAAATTAAGAGCTTATTTTGAGGGATAGAAACTTGAAACATTNTTGGCTAGCAGTCACTTTGCAGAATGAGATGGGCAGTATATAAATTTAATAAGTTAATACAAATTGTACAATTTTAAAGATCTCTCAAATACTGATACATATATACTTGCAGAACCTTTTACCTGAAGAACATTCTTTTGACCAAATTAACTGGTGATAAATTAAGAGCTTATTTTGAGGGATAGAAACTTGAAACATTTATTTATTAAATTGTTTGCTGCCCATCTCACTGTAATTTCCTTTAGTAAATAAAGCTAAATTAAATGTATCACCATGGGATGTGACCTGATGGCAGATTCATTCCCTCCTCACCATGCACTTAAAGAACTGTAACATGGGGATGCCTCTGAAAGTGATCTAAAATTGAAGTTGTACAAAATTCAGCGGCCAGGATGTGAACAGGAAAGAGCTGCAACTGCAATGTTACATTGATTCTTGATTATCTTGATTACCAACAATTTCTGAATCCACATAAAGCTATCTATGGCTTAGCTTCAGAACACCTTAACAACTATCTACCAAGAAATATTTCTCTGGCCTACAAAAGTGTAGGGAGAGGATGTTTAGAATCCTTATCCTATTTTTTAAAAACCCTATAGTCCCTTAATTTGAGGTAGAGCCGGGGCAACTGGATGCGGCTGTGCATTTGCTGGCCAGATGCCCTTCCTGACACCTACATGGAGTTTGCAGCAGATATTTTTTCTTTGTGCCCTAGGAGAGAAACATCTGCTACTACCAAGGATTAAACTCTCAACCTACTGAGTGGGAGGCAAGTGACTTCACAACTCAGCCATATAAGAAGCCAAAAAGGCATGGACCCAAAGGGAATTCTACTCTGTAATGACCTTGGTGATGTGGAACGCCTGGTATACTATGCCTGGTATGCCACCAACCAACCTTTCACAGGTGTGAACATTGTTTTATTTAAACAGGTGTTTGGATTATAATTTTTAACTTTGATATGAAATTGTGACCTTGATCCAATTCGTATCTAGGGGATGCTATCACAAACGAAGAATTCTTAATAAGTTTGCAACTTGATGCTATTGGACATGATATGCCTGTCTCCAAAAGGAATAAGTCCCATCTTACTCTTTCTTTTCTCCCATGGGAAAATATAATAAGCTGAAATGTGAGGAATGTGGGTAATTATCCTCCCTTTTTGGCAGCAGCTAATGAAACAAAGCAAGTAAATTCTGAGTAAAAAGATAAGACATCAGGTGTTTTCTTTTTCTTTGGTGATTGATTTATCCTGAGAGAAAAACCAGCAGGACAGCTGTTAGAGGAGTTATCTCATTGCTACTGATATAATTCCCAGATTCAGTCAGTCATCCTGAATTATCAGGGGTTTTCAATTCTTGCACCAATTTTATATCACAAAAAGTCAGGTAGGCAACATGTTGGTCAACCTTATTCATATTGGGATCGAGCATCTGTTGAAAATAAAATACCAAAAAATTTAAATCCTGCCTTATTATGATTAATAAATGCTTCGCTATTCTTTTTAACTTTTACTCTATAATCTTTCTTCTAAGTTTTAAAGAGCAATGGAGATAAATTCATTTAGTTCATGTTTTGATATGAATTTACTAAACATATATGCACCTCCCAATATGAAACCCCAT
>NW_015386136.1:48482-61294 GCF_001527695.2 Protobothrops mucrosquamatus
CCCCCAGGTCTTTAAACTTAATACAGTACCATAATGCACCTGTTAAGTAAATTTTGAACAGCCAAAACCTGCATGTTATTAGACATTTTAATTTCCTGATCCTATATTGGCTACCTTTCATATTCACAAATTCTTATTCGGGACCTTTTCCATTACTATAATCAACATTCATCTTTTGCTAGTATTTCATCAGCTTCAAGTTCTTTGCAAAGCAAAGATGGAATACATACTAATTTCTAAGTTCATACCAATAGCTTATAGACACTAACTAACTAAATAAATAAAAATAAGAGATTATTTTAGCAAAACAGTCCTCTAAGCAAAGGAGGAAGACAAAGTACAAGTCCCTTCTACTTCTTACCTTCCCCAAAAGCCAGAGTCAGTAGAATCTAAAAGCATCAGACAGACCTGGAGGTAAGAAATAACTTGGGATTTTCAAAAGCCAAATATCCTAGTATCCTCCAGGCGTTTTGGACCATAACTCCCATCAGTATTACATACAAAATCAATATTAAAATTATGAGAGTTGCATTTCCCAAAAATAAAAAATAAAAGAGGAGGGTAACAGCCTCCCTCGCCTCCCACAAGGGAACTAATGCTCATCCATGATTCCTCCAAGTTCGCCTCTGGACTAGACAGCTCAGGAAGGATTCCTTACCTTGCTAGGTCCAGGAAAGAGTCCACGGTCTCCTTATTGGTGGGCATGGCGCCATCCAAGCCCAAGTCTTTACTATTGAGCTCCCCGGCGCCGACCCCGGGTTTGATGATGAAGGCCAAGGCAACGGCGAGCGCCGAGGCGATCAAGGTTGTAACCAAGAAGTAGGCGACGGCGATGCCGCCCAGCTTGCCCAGGGACCGAGTGTCCAGGCTGGCTGCTCCGGAGACCAGACTGCAGATCACCAAGGGCAGGATGATCATCTTCAACATACGGAGCAGCATCTCTCCCGGAAAGGCCAAGTAGGTGATTTGAGCCCGGGTGAGCGGCATTTGCCTCATCAGGGCGCCCATGGCCACTCCAGCCAGCACGCCGGTTACGGTCAAGATAACGATGCAGTTTTTCCTCAGGAACCGGCCGAAGCTCCGCAGCTGGAAGAGCTTCAGCCGAGGCCGCTTTACACCTTCCTCTGCAGCCTCGAAGCCGCTTAGCACCGTGGGCTCCAGAAAGCCATTCCGGCTCTCAGCTGGTTTCTCCATGCCGGTCGCTTCAGCTGGCGGAAGCCGCTATCCAATCCAAATCAGAAAAGGCGCGCAGACCAAACTGCGGCTCGGGGAGAAAAAAGGCACCGGCCGGGCTGGGCTAGAGAAGTTTTAATAAATGCCTCCAGCGAGACCCTCTCGGGGGGCCGAGGGAAAGGTCAGCTCTTTCTAGCCGCCGCGTGCTCTCGCCCCACGGAGCGCCTTTTATGCACGAGGTGCCCGCCTCACTCACGCCCTGGAGCGCGAGGAAGGCGGCCAGAACCGGTGGCGGAGGCGCCCTCCCACTAGAGATAAGGCTGATGCAAGGCAAAAGCGCTCTGGGCTCAGCTCCGGCCACCCCCTCCCCACCCGGACCGCTCCTCCAATCAGTCACTCGGTCGCCGTAGCCCCCTCCTCTTCCAGAAGCATCCACAACTCTACGCGGGGGATTCTGGCGAAAAGGGGGACGCTTAGCGAATGAGGAGCGCGAGGGAGGAGCGAACGGGCTAGGGCGGCAGCGTGGGGGGGGGGGGCTATTCATTTGGCAGCGTCGGGGCGAGAACCCACCGGAGGGAAAGCGCGCGCTCGCTCGCGCGCGCGTGGGGGGGGCGTCCTTGGAGTTTTATTCCAGCAGCGGCCACTCGCCTCGCCCGTTTTTCCATAAATGGCGACGAGGGCGAGGATTGCTAGGAAAGCGTCGGGCTGGGGAGCGCGCGCTGGTTGCAGAATAACGCAGAACCCTGGAAATGGTGCGTGCTCTGGACCGTACCACTTCAGGGGTTCTAAGGAGGAAGCGGTTCTGAGCCTTTTTCTCCGCCTCAAACGGTATTTCTTTCCAATTTGGAAAAAAGCGAGTGAAAGAAATAGTTTACCTGCTCTACTGGCTCGCCGAGGCATGGGTTAACCGAAGATAAACGACCCGACGTGTTTTCTGCCGCCTGTGATCCGAAATGGTGCAATCCTTTTGTAGAGTATCCTTCCATCGCCCGACCTGTTTTATCCCTCCACGCGTCGGTCTGAGGGAATGCGAAGCTCGATGGAACCGGACTCCTAAGCAGCAGGGATATACTTTAGCTCGGAGGGCCAAAGCCGCACTTGTGATTGACGGCCGGCATCGCGGCTCAAAAGAGCTCCGATTGACCCTCCGGAGGGTCAGCCTCGGAAAGTTTGGACCTTCCATCTGTAATAAGCTGCAGTACGAACCGCCAAAGCAGGCAGATGTACGCCTGCTAAATGCCTCATCCCTCCGGGCTGCAACTGGACCCGCAAGACTCCAGGCAGCTGCCTATACAGGCTGAGAAATGGAAAAGCTGCTGCTTGGGTGGGCAGATGATGGTAGCAGGGAGTGGTTCACCTGACCCTGCCTGGTTTTGTTGGGGCAGCAGGAATTGTAGAAATGGAAAGCCATCCCTTGCAGCCAGAAGCAGCCAGGCCTGCCAAGAACAGGCGCCGGACCTCCTGCAGGAAAGATCAGGGCCTGCAATCTTCCGCCTGGGTTGGCAACCTCGGCTCTTTTGTGACTCGTGGACTTCAACTCCCAGAATTCCTGAGTCAGCATAGCTGACTCAGGAATTCTGGGAGTTGAAGTCCGTGAGTCACAAAAGAGCCGAGGTTGCCTACCAGTTCCAGGCCAAACATTCTCTAGCCAAGGGAGAAAGGTGAGATTGCAGCAGCTGCTGCTCCTTGCTTCAGCTTTCCTACTCCACCAAGGGGGCAGAGACACCTGCCAGTTCAGCCCTTGATACCCCCTCCCCCCCTTCCTCCTGGGGCCTTCTAACATTCCTTATTCCGCCAAGGATAAGTAAGGAGAGCAAGCTATTCTTTGCTGTCTCTCTTTCTGCTGGATAAAATTACTTGCGAGAAGCTGTCATTGGTCCTCTGTGGGAATGGGAATGTGGTAACTGGAGAGAGTGCCCTTCTTCGCTGTGCACTACTTGGATAGAGAAAAAGCAGCTGCATAAAAGCCTACATTGCTGAGTTGCTGGCTTGGGTGGCAGCTTCAAGGAACAGCTCCAGTTTATTCGTTTCCTCTCCTGGGCAACATGGCAAGTAGATCTGACCCAATTATTGCTCTGACTTGCAGTGAGCTCTACATGGGGTTGCCCTTCCAGAATATCCAAAAACTTCAACTGGTGCAAAATACAGCAGTACAACCAATTATGTTTATCTCTGGTCGAACCAGTTACAGTTCTGCTGCACAGCTGCATTGGTTACAAGATTGTTTCTCGGTCCAACTTAGGTGCTGATATTGACCTTTAAAAACTACAAGGCAGGAGGCCGTGTATATTTCCTTGATTTCATCCACCTGCTCCACCAGGCTTAACAGAATGGACATGTTGGGGGTTCTATTTTGTAGAGCAGGGCTTTTCAATCTTTTTACCCATTGTACCACTTTTAGGATATGGCAATATCCGAGTACCACCAGTCACCTAGCAAGGTGTCAAAAACTTGATCAAAAAAAAAAAAAGTAAAAAAGTGATGAAGTACAGGTAGTCCTCGACTTACAACAGTTCGCTTAGTGACTCTTCGAAGTTACAGTGGCACTGAAAAAAGTGGCCCCCAAGCCACAGCCGAGCAAGACACCTGCCTGCCCGCCCGGCCGCGCTCTTCCTCCTGTCTGAGGTTTTCATTGTTTTGAGCATTTCTGTTGAGGATTGGCAGCGGGGGTGGGATGGGGTGGGTGTTTGGTTTTTATTCCCCCGTCTGCTGGGTGGTTGCAGCAGGTTTTGGTCACTTCACATGACCCTGGGACACTGACTGTCATAAATATGAATCAGTTGCCAAGTATCTGAATGTAAATCACAAGACTCTGGAGATGCTGCAACATTCCAGCTGGAGCCTGGCGCTGATCCTGGCGCTTCCGCTGAGCCCTGACAGCCCTGCAGCTCCAGCCATCTCTCACTCAGGCTTGTGCGGTGCTACCAACAGTTCAGCTCATTCCCCTCCCCCGCTACCACTTTTCTAGGATGGTCGCGTACCACCTGCCAGGTGCCAATGTACCACAGGTGGTACCTGTACCACTGGTTTAAAAGCCCTGTTGTAGAGAGCTATATTTGGCAGACCCTAGATAGCAGGCCTTTCCTGCTGTGACCCTCCACGCTGTGGAATCTCACACACGCCTAAAGTGAAAATAGCCTCATCACTTCTAAGCTTTCCAAGGTTCCTCAACACCTGATTATTTTTGTTTTTAGCTGTTTTTATAGTTTTTAATGCTTTTAGTCTTTATTAATGATAAGGATTTTAGATTTTTTATTTTTTATTTTTGTTGTACAGTGCCCAGAATCACTCATTTGCTTGTGAGAAGAGCAGCTATATGAAGTCCTCTACTTAACAACCATTCATTTAGTGTACATTCAAAATTATAATGGCACTGAACATAGTGACTTATGATCATTTTTCACACTTATGACCATTGCAGCATGCCCACGATCACGGGATCAAAAGTTGGCCACTTGGCAAATGGCACGTACTTATGATGATTGCAGTGTCCCAGGGTCATGTGATCATGTTGTGACCTTTTGACACGCAGAGTTAACAACTGAAGGGATTCACTTAACAACTGTGGCAAGAAAGGTCATAAAATGGGGCAAAACCCACTTAACAACTATCTTGCTTAGCAACATGGATTTAGTTGTCATAAGTCAAAGACTACCTGTAGATAAGTATTAGGGAAATTAGTAACTACTACTTCCAACCAGCAACTCTGCTCATTCATCTCCGGCAAGCAAGCTGTAGCTCTCTCCAGCCAAGTGTGGGTAAGATTGAGTTGGGAGATAAACAAGAAGAGAACTTGGGGACAACCAAGATCTTTCAGAAACTTGGAATAGGCTATGATGAGTTTCTATGATGAGTGCTGCATGGTGTCATAATCTTTACACCACATAATATTATTTTGACCAGTCATAGGATAATGCATACAAATGAGGTGTAAACAAGCAAACCCAACCTGCAGGAGAGTAATTCTAAGAATCCCAGTCCTCACACATAGCTGGTTAGAAAAGACAAGTTTACTTTTGAAAAATTGGTCTTAGTTTTACAAAACTATAAATAAGCTAAAATATTGAGGTGGCTGGTACCTTATCAGTCACTCTTCTACTATGCTCTGCACTAGTTTCGCCATTGACAAATTGAATTTTTCAATAACAGAAATGAAAATTAGGATGTTCATTCTATTGAAGCCAATAGAAATGATCAGACCTTTCCTTATTTTATATTAGATATTCAAAATGGTCTAAATCTGCAGTTTCTCACACTTTTATGACATAGATTATGTGCTATCAAGCTGTTTTCAGCTCCTAGCAACCACATAAATAGATTTTCTCAATGAACTTTATGAGATGCAAGGCTGACATTTCTCACAATGAGCTGTGTGAATATAATTTAAGCATGTACATAAGCATTCCTACTAGATCCATGTATTCTTTCCAGACCAAACTGTCCTATAATGATAGTACAATGTTAGAAGGCATTCCAAGGAAGTATTTTATTCCTATTCCCAATTCCAAAACTGGTGTCAGAAAATATTTTTAATTAGAAGCATTTAATTTTAAAATAAAACTATACATATAAAGGCCTAGCTAGCCCATAGCTAACAGCCTTACTAAAGTTGATTAGATCAAAGAATAAACAAACAGGAAATTCTTTACAATATTGACTTCCTTAGGTACACAGGGAGAGCCTCCAGCACCATATATATCAAAGAGAAAATCTATATAGCAACTAAATTTAATTAAAAACTGTTTTCCAGGAGAACTGCACATCCACCAGAATAAACAGTTTAATAAACCCTTTCACATACACATTTTCCCTATAAAAACCTTGACACCCCAATTTTGTAGGCTACCTTTCGAAAGCTGTGTTTTCTGTGCTGTGCTCTCAAAAATAAACTGCCTCCTCTCCAAGCAACAGTCCATGTGTCATCATTATCTCCCAGTTGGAATCGGACCTCACCTCTTTTGCTTCTGACAATTTGATGACCATGAAGGGACCCCAAGACTAACCTGGCCGGCAGACCCAGCCTGGATAAGACCTCACCCAATTGGCTCCAGACCGTTTTGTCTGGGGCTGCTGCTGCCGGACTCTGTTCACTTAGCACGGGTAGTAACGGAGTTTGAGGCTCTTTTGACCCAAAAGGTTGCTTAAAAAAGGAATGTGATAAGTACTTCAACATTTTGTATGCCCAAGAAGTGAATGCAAATTTATGTATCTCTCCCCCCCCATGCTTTATCTCCCATTGCAGCAGGATTTTGCTTCTCGTGTCATTCTCAGCCTCACCCAAACTCCTACCGTACAAGCCACATTTGGCTGTGACTGGGAGAGCTTGGAAAGCAAGTGGGATTGACCGAATCTCATGTGTCCCTGCAGGTTGCAAACGTTTGAATGGGTGGATTCCTACCTGGGTAGTTACCAGCCTGGTCCATGAATGAAGTCATTGAAATAGAAGAGGAGATGCCTTTAGTCTCTAAGAAGAGGCCTCCCAGGCAGAGTGCCTAGAATTGCTGGCAGTTAAAAAGAAATAAAGATGGGGAGCTGTTTGCTTCACTGGGAGGTCTCAGGTGTAACAGACTGCACCTTAAACAGTTCAGGAACATGTGTGTCCGATAGGGCAATGAGAAACTCTGCTTCAGAAATTTCACCATATCCTCTGGGGAAGTCATTAGATGCCTGGAGAAACTTACCTGTCCAGGGGGGGATGAAAAAAGGCTGTGCACAGCAGCTGTGTAGGAAATGGACTAAGTTGATGGATGAGGCTGCTAACAAAGATACTTTTGATTACAATGTATTAAAAACATTGAGAAGAAAATTAAAAAAATCCTCACCTGCCCTACTGGCATTGTTGGGCAGAACTTTCTGATCCTGTTCCCCTTCCTTCTAAATCTAACATCTGTGATACTGGATGGCAACTGGCAACCGCAATTAACTGCAGATTGCAATTAAACCCAATTTAAAGCCAGTGCTCTCTCCCTTGTCTTCTGGAGCCAACTGAAGAGAGAGGAGCAAAAGTCATGGCACTTTTGCTCCAAAAGCCTATATCTGGTCAAGGTCAAGGACAATTGGATTGTGTTCTTACCCATACCCCCTTTTTTCACCATCAAATCTAGTAATATGGAAGAAGGACATGCCCTCCTTCTAATCTGATTCCACAAACAGTCATTACAACTTTACAATCTATCATAGACAGTCATAATCCGTCATGGAAAGATATGATACAATTTTTAAATATTTTTCTCACAAAATACAAACTTCTTAAATTATTCAAAAAAGCAGCTGAGATTTCATGATGGCCAGTGGTTCTAACACCTGGGCAGGATGTTTCTGCATGAGTCGCCTGGCCAATAACTCACCCCAATTGAGATTACAATACAGCTGCCCATTGGGATGAATATACTAGAGCCAAAGAAAACTTCTTAAAGCCCTGTAAAAAATAAGATGAAAACCCCTAAACTGGACTGAATTCCAACATAATGCAAAGAGAACAAGAAGCCCCTGTTGGTTTTTGAGTCTGCCTCCTTGAGGCTGGGGTTGCCTATTCCCATCTAGATGTTAGTCATCCAGTCCCATGAATCTTAGTCTCTGCTTTTGTAGATCACTCAGATAACGATATAATAAACCATAGTCTCTACCTGGTCATCTTTAGAAATCCCAGAATTACACTAAATTGCTAATTTTGTAGGTGAACAAAGGAAAAAGTTAAAGGAAGAAGGTAAAGATAGAAAGGAAGCAAAGGAGGAAAGAGAATGGGACGGAAGGAGAAGAGCAGAAAGAAGATCTAAAAATGTTTGCTGCTCTCCGAAATGATCAAAGACCTCCAGCTCTGCCCCATAACAATGGCCGTGCTGTTTTCAATGCAGAAAAGAAGGACCTCTTAGAAGGGAGCACAGAGACTACTTTAACTACTGATCACGAAACTGCTTTGACTCTCCTGAAGCCCCATTCCTGAAAAGCAACTCTTCTTTTCCAAGGCTAATATTCAACGACCCCACCACGAATCTCACCATGATCCCGCCAAGACCGTTATGATGAGCAAGACTTCAAGCTTGAATTCCAATGACTAAGTTCCAGTCCTCCTGAATTGAATATACCTTTTTCTGGACTTGCATTACTATTAAAAATGGACCCAAGGGTGAACTCTTTTAACCCTCACTATAGGGGGGCAAACTTATGACTGTCTAATTGATATGGGACTAACTACTTCTTTAATTACCCATTCACCATTTAAAGGGTCTATTGTGCCTGGTAGCCAATATATTGGGGGGGGGGAATCCTCCTAGTTAAATTTACAAATGAAATGAGGGTGGAAGTGGGTCCCTTATCACTTAATCATTATTTTACTGTTTATTCAAAATCCCCCGTCTTTAATGGGTAGAGATCTCCTTTGCAAACTTGGGGCAACAATGAAACATACTCCAAACAGACCTATCCTTGATATTCCCCTCAGACACATCCATTGCTTAACTACCCTCTTTTCTAATGAAACAGACTTCCTTCACCAAGATTTATAGGACTTTCCAGCCTCTCTATGGGGCTGGGATTCCACTGAAGTGGGTTTTCTTATAAATCTTACCTCTTGTAAAGCTGCAAGTAAATCCAGAGCTGCCTCCATGCTTACTGCAATACAAAATTCAAGCTGAGATTATAGCAACAATCTGGAAATTGATAAATGCCTTCTTAGCACAGGGAGTTTTGCAAAAATGAACTTCCCCTTGCAACATCCAATTTTCATAGTACATAAAGCAAAGACTGATCCTGAAGGAAGTTCCATTCATTGTTTCATTCAATCTTAGATTTATCAATGCTTACATCATTCCCCAAGCCCTGATTCTGCCCAGTCCAGCCACCATTATTACAGAGATTCTTGCAACAACCATCTATTTCATTGTCATGGACTTGTGTGTTTCCTTTTTCAGTATCCTCGTGGATTCTTCATCACAATACCTATACATGTTTACANCCTGCCTCCAGAAGTGGTGAATGCTCCAACACTGGAAGTTTTTAAGAAGAGACTGGACAGCCATTTGTCCGAAATGGTATAGGGTTTCCTGCCTGAGCAGGGGGTTGGACTAGATGACCTCCAAGGTCCCTTCCAACTTTACTACTACTACTACTACTACTACTACTACTACTACTACTACTACTACTACTATTATTATCAGTCCAGTGTTTGTGAACTGCTGAAATTAAAACACTTTCCTCATATTATGAAAAAATAAATTATCAAACCTGTTGTTTTGCTGAAAAGAATTAACATGACTTCTATAAAATTAACTTTTAAAAATTCTTTGATTCTAAACTTGCATATAAACAGGGTGATCTGATAGACAATGTTTCAAAAAATGGTTTGACAAAATCCCCCAACAAAACTTAGCAAAAAAAAAGGCCTGTGTGTTTTGTTTCTTTTAAAAGCTTTTTTTCTTTTTATTCTTTTTCCTTGTTTCTTGCATTTGGTTTCTTTAAAAAAAAATCCTTTGTAGATCAATAACCTGAAAACAAAGAAGAACAGACAGTTCCCACCACAGATCACCCAGGCAGCCCAGCAGCGCCATGGTGGCCATGCCCTCCAACCATGCCTTGCAGCATCATCTGCGTGCGATGGGGCACAAGGGCTGCCCGGCTACCATGTCCTTGGCTGCGCTGCTTCGCATGGGCCGTGCCCACGGGCACCTCTCCTCCAGGGGGGCTGCTGGTGAGGAGGGGGCTGTGGGAGGAGGCGGGGCTGGGACTGCAGTGCGTGTGCCCACAGAGAGGGCTCCAAGTGCCGCCTCTGGCACACGTGCCATAGGTTCGCCACCACTGTGCTATAGCATTCGTGTCCTCTCATAGCCATTGTTGGAAGCAATTTTTTCCTCCTTAATATTCCCTCTGGGAGTCTAGTATGTAGGACAGCAGAACTGCACCTTCTGGAGCTACCGTATTTCTAGGGTCACAGTTACTCCATTGGTTCTACTGTCAATCAATGTGCATTCAACCACTTGAAAGTGTAGCTTACAGTATATACAATATAGGTTCTCCACATGATTAGGAACTGATTGCATAAATTTCCTGATTCCATGGATAACCTAGGCATCTGTAACCCTTGCACATAGACACCCCCCCCCCCTTTCAAATGTCCTATTGAACACGGGCAGGGCCAGTGTGCACTCTTATGCTTCTACTGTGAATTAGAAGTATGTCTGAAGTGTTTCGGGATGAATGCTTTGCTTCCATTATCCCTTTCTAACGTAAAAAAGAACATACTAGTCTTCTACTGGATTCTTGAAGTAATATATTGCATTTGGAAGGAATGACTTTTTAAAATAGTCTATTTTAGGAAGAAAAAGCAAAAAATACAGCCTTTCCTTGGCCATGTGGCATGAACATAGTGCACTATCAACAGTACAGTGATATTCAGGCACGGTAGCATGAAGGCGGGAGCAATGTCAAACTAATCTATATGACTTTTTCAAACAAATAAACATGTTGTTAGTTAAAGCTGAATCAATTAAATAACATGTTACTTTAAGCTGAGTCAATTATCCTGCCACAATGTCCAGTCATGGTAATTTAGCAGGTTTGTGTTTTTTTTCCCCTAGTTGTTAATATTTTCTAAAAAGATTTTGTAATATTAAATGTTTTTGCTTTCCTAGCTGACTGATAATTTTCACAGATCTTCTCAAGTGAAACTGGCACCTTTATTTAATGTATCAGAAGGGTGGCAGGATAAATATACTATTTTCCTTCAGTTTTATGTTATCTGGTTGTTTTGCTGAGATTAATTGATTAATTCTGAGAGCAAGAAATCTATTTTAACTATCCATACCTTAGCTTTTCTGCATTGCATATGGTCAGGTAAGTTTGAGTATGAGGGATAATCGGAAAACTTAGCTGAGTGAAAGGAATGTAAAATCTGGTTGCGAAAGCTAAGTTAAATTCAACTTAGTTTTATTCTTTATCCATCACTATAGAATTTTTTTTTAAATGCTTTTCTTTCTGCATATGGCCAAAAACGTTTGCCCCTGAATCTTTCCTTCTGATAAGAATTTGAAATAGCAACAATGAGGAACATAATCATGGTGCCTTCTTCTGCTGCTCATGATGCCCAGATTTTTTACTGTAACTATGGGACCAACCCAAATCTCTCCCATATGATACGTTTTCTTGGCAGACTATTTCTAGGCAAAATATTTAAATTACGCTTCTTCCCAATGGGCTGAGATACTTTGCTGCCTAAGGTGAAGGTTAAGATGATAGTTGAGCAGTTGAAGTTTACTTCAGCCCTGACAACAAATCTGTACAGCTTTATTGATTATGTAACTTGTCTCTACCTGATTTAGAGCAAGGCGGGATGGGAAGATGCAATAACAAGAAGTGATTCAGAGGACCATCCTGGGAATTAGAAAAAAGATTAAGCCATAGAATAGATAGAGTTTATGCTTCTACTTAGCCACTCCACTACATCTCTTTTTTCCAAGGTGGTCTTATTCAGGGAAATCTAGAGCTGAGATCAGAGCATAGTACAGTTACTTTAATCTTTACTTTACAAGATTATTTGCTGGTTTCCTTGTGACCAACACCTGGAGCAATCCACAAGAGGTCCTCTGATTACTCCTTGTGTGAGTTATTTAGAATTGCCTTCCTTGTGTTTCATTTCACCCTGTCTGATTCATCCCACGCCCTTAAGAAATAAAGGCTTCTGAATAGGTTACGTTACACTGGCCTGTTTAAAAGAGCCCCACTGAGTTCAGTAGGACTCCCTTCCAAGTAAACCTGCATGGAAGGTTAGGGAATAAACAAACCCCTTCCTGAACCCCTCTAGTTCACAGCCAGTTCTCTTTCAGCACAGCAATTAAACTTGAACATAGTTCTCTCATGGTATGTATGTATGTTTCATTTCTAATTGCAGTAGGGGACATTTGTAGCTGGGGACATTAGAATTAACCTTCCAGTCCCTACATTATGATTCTTCCAAATTGTTTTCCCCCCACTTCCTTTGCATATTTATTTAGGAAACGTTTTAAGCCTTATTTTGGCATCAAGGACACTGTGCATTACAAATATATATGTGTAGAAATATAACTGTCTGAGAGACAGCATATGTGTATGTATGTTTAAGGAGCTGGCAGATCGAAACATTATAAAACATATACATGAATCAGACCTGGTCAACTTTTAGCCCTGACCATGACAACTGTATCACTGGGGGGGGGGGGGAGACTTTCAGTGCTGTTGAAGCAGCTTGTACCTTAATCTCTTGAGTTGTGGGTGGATGTCTTTTATCTCTAGCACACACATGTGTAAGACATAGGGAAGGCTGAGAATGAAACTGAGATACCAAGACTGCAGGCTTTTGTGTTTCCTTTCATTCTATGGTTAATAAATTGTTTGCCCTTAGGTGCCTCTTTTATTTAAAAAATAATAGTATCAACACGAGCACAAATGTCATGTAACGTACAGCCTCTGGTTTACCAGTTACAGTAGGTAGGATTTATTTTGCACAGCTGGTAGTATGTATGGTACTTGTGAATTTTCTAAGATTACTTTGTTTCTGACTTTACTGTATGCTTTTATGTAAGTCCATGAGAGGCTACTTAGAGTGAAGAAGTGCAACAGAGAGAAGAAGCTTGAATAATGTGGGATAAGAGATGGAAATCCTTGGCCTT
>NW_015386136.1:62375-66470 GCF_001527695.2 Protobothrops mucrosquamatus
TTTACCAGTTACAGTAGGTAGGATTTATTTTGCACAGCTGGTAGTATGTATGGTACTTGTGAATTTTCTAAGATTACTTTGTTTCTGACTTTACTGTATGCTTTTATGTAAGTCCATGAGAGGCTACTTAGAGTGAAGAAGTGCAACAGAGAGAAGAAGCTTGAATAATGTGGGATAAGAGATGGAAATCCTTGGCCTTCCCAGTATCACATTAATGATAATTGACCCTGTTCCATCAGGGCTGCTGGGGATTGGATCCCAAATCTTGAGCCCTTGGCCTCCCACAGCCTGGAGTTTGATCCTGACCAGCTCAAGGTTGACTCAGCCTTCCATCCTTCTAAGGTCAGTAAAATGAGGACCCAGATTGTTGTGGGCAATATGGAAATAATGCTGACAGAGAGTCCTGTAAGGCACTATGGTATGTAAGTCTAAATGCTGCTGGTATTGCTATAAATGAGGTGGGGGCAGTAAATTAGGAAAGATTGATCTATCGTAAGTTGTCCTCTTGTTCTGAAAAGCAAAAGGATCAGAAATGGAGATGTAGACCGTAGTGAGGGTTCCCTGTTGCATAAGAAAGAAAGGCACTAGTTGTTGTTGGAAGATGATGAAAGCTTTTGTGGAGCTGTAAGAAAAATACCCCATTATTTGCAAGACCCACACAAGTCTTTTACTGTGCTGAAAAAGAGAATGCAGGGAGCAGGACTGAGCCAAGGCAATCAGAAGGCTAAAGCTTGTTCAGAAGGCCTTGGCAGCCTTTTGGGCCACTCGGCAAATCCAAGCCTCACTCTGAATTTTTTAATGGGAACCTTTGAGGGATGACAGCTTGTCCCAGGTATATTGGGCATCCATATGTGAAAAACGAATTTCAAAGATGTGAGTCAGCGATAGCATGGCAATTCCTTCATCAAGGGGGATAAAGTGAACTGTAGAACAGAAACCAATTGTAAAGAAAGAAGTTGCTTTGTTATTTGGTAGTATGAAGATGAGTATAGAAAGTCTATTATCTGAGAGCCTACTAAGACAGTCCTTATCTGTGTCATCTTAAATGTTATGAAAACAAGCACAAAAGGTAGGGAATCCTAGAGGGCAATCTGGTAATCTCTACACTCCATTCATTTATTAATGAAAAAAGATTAGCTTTTTCACAAGTTATTTTCAAATCTTCAAACACTGCAGCTTTCCTGAGGCTGAGGAAATATGGCCCTAAATGAGGAACTACAATTCCCAGCATTCCCCAGCATTATTCATCTCACTTAAGGCTATTAGCAACTATAGTTCAGAATATCTGGAGACTTCTGTACATTTTAAATTTGACTCTGACTCTGCAAGTTGCCTTAAAAACAGCCTATAAATCTTTAAAACAGATAAATGAGTAAGCCAGTGAAACATTATCTGTGCCATGATGACAGAAGGTAACTCTCTAAGAAGATAAGTTTTAGATCCCCCTCATAAACAAAGGCTATATCAGTTTGAAACCAGCATCAAACTTCTGTGTTCTCACAATACAGTGGACCTGGGAAGCTGAGCTGGTTAATATCAACTTAACCAGCTTAACTCAATTCTTGCTCTGAAGGAAGTGCTGTGAAGATTGTTCTCTCCTGCAGCTGAAGGCCCATATGAAACATTTTTTCCTGCAGGTTTCCCTCCACCTTTTAGCTATGGCTGTGGGCTGTATCTTGCTCCACAATCATTGTGAAGAACAGCTTGCCTAGTTACATTTCTTCCCCACTGAAAAAGGAGAACAATATTTGGGATGGAGGGCTGGCTAACTGGCTATTGTGTGTTGCCCTCAGCCCCTGGCCAGTTGGCAAGAATGCAGAGTGGCTCAATTGGGAGAATAAAGCATAATAGAAAGGACTCATTTGTGGCTGAATCCTGCTGCAAAAGGAGTCAGAGGTGAGGTCTGTGGCCCTTGTTTTCCACACACACACACACCCAGCTCTAGATTCCCTTCTGATTTGACCATATGCTTCAGATACTCCCTCAAGCTGTGTGTGCACTTAGATCTTTGGTAGACTTTGGATCGAAGATAAAACTTGGCCCAAAAATTAACAATTGGAGAAGTCAGATCAAAATGAGAGGGTTTGCTTTTAAAAAACAAAAAACAAATTTTGAAAAAAAATGTGAAAAAGTAAGCATTGTCAGTTATGTGAAATTTTATTATATGAGCTGGAAAGAGATAAAACACCATACAAGATAAAATTGGGAAGGGGCAGAAAAGATGAGGAAAGTTTTAGAAAAACAACAGAGGGATTGAGTTTTGAGCTAATGACGATCTTATGAAAGAACATTAAACAACCATACTGAACTCAAGTAAACCCAAAGTTCACAAACAGTTCTTTGCAATCAAAGAGGATAGGGCCAGAGGGAAAAATGAATCAATTTAATTAACAAAATTAACCAAAGAAGAAACCTGGCAGAAAGCAAGAATGGTGTGGGTTGGCACTGGTTGTGAATAAAAAACAAAAAAACAAAGCCACTCATGTGAATTCTCCCTATTTTATTTTTTTTAAACCTTCAAAAATAATTTGAGTCACAAAATCATTTGCTATCTAGAGTTAACATTGACTCGTAGCTAACTATATCTATATGAAATCCATTTGCACTTGCCTATATTCCATATTGCACTGGAAATTTCTGAAGGAAAGCATGGGAATTATAATAATTTTAAAACAATGAAAGCTTTTATGAATCAATAAGATGCTCAGTAAAGAAGTCCTAAGGATAAACGGATGCATGGGGAAAAATCCAATTTTATGCCAACCAAGGACAAACAACTGATAGATTGCTGCAGTTTATTATCTGAAACAAGCATTCTACCATGAAATCTGAATAGTTGACCATTAAATGCTCCAACATCACCCAGAAAATTACATTAGGACTTTGTCCAAGGTGGGTGAAATAAACAACCCACAAACTTATTGACCTAAGTCACGTATAGCTGTGAAGCTTATGAACTAATATTTTATACATATAAACTTGTTCGTACTACTTATTCCTGAAATGCTTGTTTTGATAGATTCATTGCAGAATGAAAGCTTTATAAGATATTAGTGAATTATCCCA
Organism: Protobothrops mucrosquamatus; assembly: GCF_001527695.2. Classification (NCBI taxonomy): domain Eukaryota; kingdom Metazoa; phylum Chordata; class Lepidosauria; order Squamata; family Viperidae; genus Protobothrops; species Protobothrops mucrosquamatus. The sequence goes on from NW_015386136.1 coordinate 65,442, forward strand.
AGATAAATCTTTGAGGATTATTCTTGCTCTATTGAGAAAGTTGCCTATTTATTTGTATTTTTTGCTCTATATTTGTAAGGACAAGACATAGATAAGGACAAGTTCTCTTTTCCATGAGTGTATTCAAAAATCTTTAGCAAGAAACCTTGTCAAATGTCATTCAATGTATCATTTGAATGCAATATCAACAGGGTAACTCCATACATATGTCTCATTAATAGGAGGTGAGACAGAATTTGCCTTTGTAGGGTCTATCCTATGTTGCGAAATGCCTGTCCCTCTGTGTCAGGGGTCTCCAAACTTTGATTTTACTGATTTTTGAAATCCTGCAAAAGCACTGTTACTACTGCTCAAAGTGTGCTAAATCAGTTGCAGGAAGCAAATCAGTATTCCATAGGCCGATTAATTATTTACTGCACACCTATGCAAGTGGACAAGATGGAATATAATTCACAAATTCCAAAACAAGATTAGAAATGATGTCAGGATCAAGGGAAACCTGTATGCATATTGTGTGGGAATTCAGGAGGGGGAATGACAGCTGAAAAAGAGCAGAGCAACGTGGGACCTGTTCGTGCCAGGCGTCTTCAAGGCCATTTGCCCCAAATGTGGAAATTCACCAGCCCAAACATCTCAGCATTCCCCAAACATCTTGGAGGCATCACATTGGCTGAGTTTAGACTGGTTATGGGGGAAGGGACAGGAATGAATGAAATAGTTTTGTATTGATGCTTGGGAAACTCAGATTCTGCCTGAGTTTACTGCAACCAACATCTCTTAGTAAAAGTACCTTTCACTTCAACCAAATGGAGTCGAGGGTTTTTCTTCTGTATTTATTTATTTATTTATTTATTTATTTATTGTATTTATATCCCGCCCTTCTCCTTTCGGACTCAGGGCGGCTGACAAATGATAAAAAGCTAACATATTACACCCAGTTAAAATTTAATTAAAATGAAATATTTGAGAATGTCAAATTTAAAAGTAATTAAAACCCCTATAAAATCCCCTAGGCCAGTCCCGCTTGCT
>NW_015386136.1:67429-148531 GCF_001527695.2 Protobothrops mucrosquamatus
AAGGGATCAGACTGGGTGACAACTGACATTGCCTTGGTAGCAGCCTCTGTCCTCAAGGGCACTTTATTCTCTACATAAAGCCTTCTCCTAATAGCCAGATCTGGGCACTGTGGAATAATTGCTTGATGTGAACATTCATTAAACATGTGCAGGTTATATAATGCTTAAGTAGAAAAATATATTTGGAGCCTTTAATATTTTAAGATTGGTGGAGAATCAAGGTACTGTATGATTGTTTTTACTGTATACTGCTTGGAGTCATTATAAATTGAGTGATTTTATATACTTCTAAAATAAAAATAAGTAAAAATAACATAATCCAAATTCAATTTGACTTGAAAAAAAATATACCATGGAGGTTTTCAGGGAGGCTTTTGTTATAAAATTGCTCTGCCCCATTAATGAAATGTTATAGGTAGCAGGACAAATATTATGTTGCATTTGTAACCCCCTTTTGCAATTATTCTTCTTGCTCTTTTTCTTAGTCAAAAGTATTAATCAAGGATGGAAAGGCCCACATTGTCATAGATATTGCCACAAATCTGCAATCAGGAAGCATTCTTAAAACTGTTGAATGGAGAAAGAAATTTTACAGACTTAGCTATTTCATGAGAAACACAGAAAACACAATTCAGCCGTTAGTTATATTATGTAGGAAAAGACTTGGGTGCTGATGTTACACATCCAATATCTACAAAACTAGGGGAAAATAGTTGAAAAGTAAAAGAATGCTGATGGGAAAACACACAAGTGTATAATTCTTTTTTTAAAATATCTTTCCCTTTAGCTGAACTCTGGAAAATATCTTCTGCTGACGTTGGTGGATTTGTTAATCAAGGAAAGAGACACTCCAAAGGGCAACCAAATGAAGTAGAATATTATGTCCATGTTAACCCATCTGGTCTTTTTCTGCTGACAAATATTGCCCCTTTGTTGATCTTCAAAGTAAAATTTGTGAGGAAGGCTCATAACTGTGCAATTTGTAAATGCTACTCTAAAAGCAGTACTGGAGGAACGATGGTAAAGGACTACAGGTAGTCTCACTCAATGATGGCAATTAGCACCAGAACTTCTATCGCTAAATGATGCTGTCATAAACAGTGACATCAAATGTCTGCACTGCTTAGCAATGGTAATTCCAGCACTTCCAGGTGTTGTTGTTAAGCGAAGCCTGTGCTATTTTTAAGGAAGGACATCACATGGCCACCATTTGCAACTTCCTGCCAACTTCCCCATGGATGGGGAAGCTAGCTGTGAAGAACGCAAATGGTGTCCACCTGACTATGGGATGCTGTGATGTTAGAATTGTGGCCGGTCACCGACCACCTGGATTACAATCACATTACTATGGGGACACTGCAACTGTTGTAAGTATGTAGACCAGTGGTAAGTTCCACTAATTCAGTGATATTGTAAATTCAGACACTGAATGAGTGGCTATTAGTTAAATACCCCCTGTATTATATCATTTACCATCACTACCACCTCTATTTTCAATGTATATGTCTATCTTAACTTTCTTCCCAGTGGGGACAAATGAAAGGCTAGTGCTTAGAATGAAGAAAGGGAAAGACTTGTGCAATTAAAGAATGGATTGGGGCTAAGAATAATATTTAGGATAGTGATGTAAAGGCATTACTTCAGGAATGCTTTGGATTGCAGATGGGAAGGGGAATTCCCCCAAAGAATCCATGCTAGATGAACACTTGCCCTGTATGCAGTGTGGTTAGTATTTATCTTTCTCTCTTTCACCGACACAAAAAATCCTCTAAGGAGTTGGAAGTTTGGCATACAGTATTCTTTTTCAGCATATTAGGGGGCTAGTTTTGTTTATCTTTGAAAAGCTGGAATCCTTAAACTGTCATACAATCAGTCCTGAAGGCCATGGAGAGGGCAAAACATCCTCTGTAAAGTACACAAATCTTTATAAAACTATAAAACTAGAAGGAAACTTGACCATGTATATGCAGAAGAGGCGGTGTAATCCCCTGGCATTTTTTTTTCTGCAGTTAAAAATGCAGAAAAATATGCTGAACTGCAAAGCTGCCTTAGTAAAATATCATGTCAGTTTTTAAAATTTTGCAGATCTGTGGTCTGGGAACATTGGAGACGCTGAACATTTGGGAATCATGCAGTGATCTGGACTGAAAACCATTGGGAGTTTCATCCAAGTCAGACCAACATATTCTTTTTATTTTTTAAATTAACACAGAAATAAAAGATACGTTTAGAAATACAGGATGTGGCAAAAATTACTGTTTCATCCCGAGGACTTCCGGTTTTGTGCGGTAGCAACCGGTTGCGGGCTTGCAGATTCTCCACACCCCCGTGGCTAATTTCACCCTGCCAGGGGACCCTAAATGGGTCTAAGTCGCCCCAGAGAGGTGACGAAGAAAGAAGGGTGTTCCAGTGATTCTGGAACGGTGGCGGCCATTCTGTTCAACTTGGGGAAAGCCTTCTAACCTGACAGGAGAAAGGCTGGCCATATTGCATCGACCAGCCCAAGCTACTAGCAACTGAAGTCCAAAAGCACTAACCAGCACAACGGTGAACAGCGTACTTGAAACTGGGTGAGGAATTTGATCTTCTCTTTTCTCTTTTCTCTTTAATTTCCTGAAAAAGATCCCCAAGAAGCAAAATACCTCCGAAAGGGAAGGAGGGGGATTTCCGCCCCACCTTTACACTAACGGAAGCGGCAAATTAATCATAAGGGGAATCAAAATATATGGAAGTGAAATAAATATAAAACCTGAAACTTAAAACTCAAATCTGGATAAATCTAAAATTGTTTGAATGGTTAAGACTCTAATTTTAAAGATAATTGTTCATTTTGGAAATTGAAAAACAAATAGTTGCTGACACCTAGTGGCAGATGAAGACTATGACAGCTATGACTTTAATATAAGACTTGGCAAAATCTGGGAAAAGCTAATCTGTGTCTGTGACCTTCAAAGCTTTAACAACAAAGAACAGCTGTGACAAAAAAGACAATAATCTGGGTTGTAGACAAAGAGAGAATTATAAATTTCAGGAAAAAAATCTTTTTTGAACTATTTGGATTACAAATACCTATCTAATTGGGACTCTAAAGCTATTTGCAGAGAAAAGAAAGGAAGAGGAAAACTCAAATTCTTGGCTATCATGGATCAGAGACATGTAGAAAGAACATATCAAGAAAACATAAATACGTCACAGGAGGAGATATATAGTATACTGCAACTAATTCAAACAACAATGACTTTAAACCACAAAGAAATCCAAAACAACTTTGAAAATATCAATCAATCTATTTCCAAGTTAACTCTACAACAAAAAAAATCCCAGAAAACAACAACAGAGAAGGAGCAGATAAAACAGATACATGGATATAGAATTGAGAATAGAGTCTTAAAGATGGAACTTAACAAAACAAGGAAATATGATTTAATCCTAGTGGGAAAAAATTCACAAGAATTGGAAAAAACTTATCCCTTAAGACTACAAAATAAATCTGAGGAGAAGAAAACAGATCGAATAAAATGGACTGTAGAGATATCAGGAACATTGGAGAGAAAGGAAATGATAAGAGAAGTGGAGAGAAAGAAAAAGATTTTCAACAAACATGGAAAGGCAGAAGTCCCGTACAAAGACACTTCTTCTGATTACTTTTTATATCTACAGCAGGGGTGTATGCTTTTTTCCCTTTTTTGTTCTCTTCCTTGATATGAGTAATATAAAAAAGTTGAAATGACTTAGATAAAAAAAATGTTTTAGATATTTAAATGTGATTGAATTTAAGAAAATTATAATGGATAAAAAATGTTTTGAATAAGAGTTAAAGGACTAGATGACTAGATATATTAAATGGAATGTTTAAAGATTAAACATATTTTAATTATGGTTAAAAAGAGTAAGAAATTTAGGAAATAAATACATATTAGCTTAGGAGGGATATATATTTTAAGTAGTATGTTATTTTTTATGCTTCTTTACTATTGCTTTTCTTTCTTTTTTTCCTACTGTTTTATCTATTTCTTAAGAAATGTAAAAGTGTGAGATGGTTCATATGGAAAAATAGAGTTAAATTCTTAAATGTAATTAATTTTTGAGAAAATCTTAACCAGTAAGAATATCTAGAATTTGGTGGGAGAAACAAAATAAAATAAGGACTAACAGGATCTGTGATAAAGCAACCAGAATGATTGGATAGAAAAGAAATATTATATTGATGTGATTATTATTTTTAGGACTATTGGGAAAAAATTATATATTTAATTGTTATCTATCAAAACAATAAGAATTGTATTAACTCAATGTTTGCAAAAGAGGATATTTTGGGAAAAGAGGAAATCAACTAAAACTATTGTGTGGATTATGGATTATAGAAATAAATTGTTAGTGATTGTTTTACAAATGTAACCCAAACAACACACTGTTCACCAATTATTAAGTGATTTATGTTTTTAAAAAATCAATAAAATATATTACAAAAAAAAAGAATTACTGTTTCATCCCATATTTTGATGAATTAAGCTGAGCAAGCCGAAATGACAAAACGGAGGGCCCATCTAACAACAAAGTCACCACCATTACAGTGTGAGACTTTGGGACTGAATGTTTGTAGAGTTCTTTTATTAACTTCAGAAAGCTTTACAAAAGACCTTTGTAAAACCAACGTAGCCTGTTTCTGGGCTTTCATTTCTGGCTACCTTTCTGAACAGAGTTTCAAAATCCATCTGTCAGAGACTAAGTTTAGTGTCGTGTGCTTTTGGAATGATACCCAGGACACAATGATTGTCACATACCAGCCTCCTTTGACGCTTGTGCTATATCAGGTTCTCCATGGGTCTTGTGGAGTATCTTGCAGTCATAGGAAATATATGCGATCCCAATGAATGGAAAGTATGTCCAAGCTTTGGTCTTATATCTAGATTGAACAGTTCTCAGTAATTTTAAGTCTTTTTTCTAGTCTTAATCTCTAAGGAAAAGAGTTTAAATATCAATAAACTCTGAAAGCAGCAGAGTAGCAAAGATAGATGGTTCCCACCAGATATTTCCATGACTTTTTTTTTTACCCATTCATCATTTTGTAATCCCTGTTCCTTCTCCTTACAGAATTTTTTTTTTTTTTGGCAGTCTGAGTATCACTGTGAGAGAAAATGATCAGGAAAATCCAATAAAGACACCACATATCAGAACATATTAGAAATTATCCAATAGTAGAAAATAATTAAAAAATGAACCACAGCCATAAGACACGTTGCAATAGACTGGAAAGAGTTATTCTTGAAAAAAGCAACTTCAAAAGGAAATAACAGCATGGAACTGCAAAATGAGAGATAACAAGAGGCTGCACAGTTGTGCATAATAGGGCACGTGTGGACCCCCAAATTAAATTATGCCTCCTTAAACTTCTTGATTTGTCCCTTGGTCCTAGTTTGTTTCCCTCGCTGCTGCTAATTTCTACTGCAGTGATTGTGATCTGCAACTTCCTTCTTTCTAATCTCTGAGTCTGAATAAAGATTCCACTAGATGTTTGGCATTTGCAAACCTCAATGAAGAGTTCTCACTTGAGGCACACAAGACCAGGTTCAAATTATCCAACCTCAGACACATTTTGAGGAGACCAGTTCTCTGGAAAAGAGACTAGTCCTGCAAAAGGTGGAAAGAAAGAAAGAAAGAAAGAAAGAAAGAAAGAAAGAAAGAAAGAAAGAAAGAAAAAAAAGGAAGGAAAGAAAGAAAGAAAGAAAGAAAGAGAAAGAAAGAAAGAAAGAAAGAAAGAAAAAGAAAAAGAAAGGGTTCAGTGCTTTCTCCTCTCCTCTCTAACATCTACATGAAGCCACTGGATCAGCTCATTTATGACCACGGAGTAGAGCAAGGGTCCCCAACTTATGGTCCATGGCCTGGTACCGGGCCGTGGCCTCTTGGCCACCGGGCCATGGGAATAGCTGGTAAGGCCCCCAACTCGTGACCCATTTGCACATGCGTGGTGGCACTAGCACTCCACCAGCATCACACAGATGCTAGCGGCCCATTTGTGCATACTTGCGGGTGCCAGCGGCCCGTTTGTGCATGCATGTGGGCGTCAGTGGCCTGTTTGCGGAAGTATGTGGGCGCCAGTGGCCCATTTGTGCATGCACGTGGGTATGCATGCCTGCTTGTGCATGTGTATGCATGCTAGTGCCACCGCCGTGCGTGTGCCCATTTGCGTATGTGTGCACGGGCTGCACACGTGCACATTTCCCTGATTCTCCCTTTCCTTCTGGGCTGCCAAGCCAGAAAGGTTGGGGAGCTCTGGAGTGGGGTATCATAAATGTGCTGATGATACCCAATTATATATCTCTACCCCTGGAAAATTAAGCAATGCCATGGATATCTTACCACTTTCAGTCCTGCAAAATTCTGTTAATGTAAACTGGCGATAAAGATACAGCGAGTATTCCTGGTTGTGCTCATCTGAATTACTTTGCAGGGCTAACATCAGTTCTAAGTATTTCTTCCTTCCTTTCCTTTTACTCTCCAGAAAAACTGGGGAGGGCCCTTTCTAAAATGTTTCCCACACCACCTCCCCTTCTGTGGGCATGCTGATTGTCCACACTGTGGTTCTCCCTCCTGTCTCCCAAACACATTCCCACTTACCATTACAGATGCTGATTCTCATAGTTAAATCTCTATTCTTATATTCCAGCTCTTTAAGTGTTGTTTGTTATTTATTTGTATCCCACCTTTATTGTTTTTACAAACATCTCAAGGTGCAAACACACACAATACTCCTTCCCACCTCTATTTTCCCCACAACAACAACTCTTTGAGGTAGATTGGGCTGGGAGAGAGAGAGAGACTGGTCCAAAGTCACTCAGCGCTTTAACCGTAATCCAGTGGCTGCAGAAGTCTGGATGGCCAAGAGATGGCAGCTAAAACAAATCTCTAACCTTTTGCTGTCACCTAGTGGGCAATAGAACAACCTAATCAACGTATCACCTCAAAGATTTTGTTGTTGCTGTTATGAAAAATTCAGTCTATGGTATGATGGGAAGAGAAAAGGGGGAGAAATGGCAACACAGAGCAATGTGTAGCATTGTGCATGCTAGTACGAGGAGACTCTTCACGTTTGGGATGATAATTGGTCAGGGCTGGAATATCAACCAAAGAGCCACGAATCTTGGTCCTTAGAATGTAGTGTATTAAAATTATATGGACAGCAAGCACAGCACAGGTGTATTCTGGATGCTCAGCAAGATTGCATAGCTGGGATGGAATGAATTCTTGTTGCCTCTGAGATGGGAGTAGAGCAGTGGTGGTGAACCTATGGCACGGGTGCCAGAGGCGGCACTTGGAGCCCTCTCTGTGGACACACGTGCCGTTGCCCCAGCCCTGCCTCCTCCCGCGACCCCCTCCTCTCCAACAGCCCCCCCGAAGGAGGGTCACCCTCGAGCGTGGCCCACATGGAGCAGCGCAGCCAAGGACATGGCAGCCAGGCAACGTAGACAAGACTCTGCCCTCACACCCCATCATGCTGCAGGATGCGGGCAGAGGGTGTGGCCGCCATAGCGCTGCTGGGCTGCCTGGGCGATCTGCGGCGGGCCATGGAGGTGGTGAGTGGTCCTGTGGGCAGGTGGGGTGGGGAGCAAAGTGGGGGTGGGGCAGGGGGGTGGGGCAGGGGCAGGGCCAGTTTTTGGGCACTCGGTCTCTAAAAGGTTTGCCATCACCAGAGTAGAGCATAGCAAAACTCTGCGAATGTAGCCACAGGACACAATAGATTTATGAATTTCCTTAGGTGCCAGAACTCTTTCTGCTACACTCATGAATATGGTTACTATCCTTCTGGATGTTGCCTTCTCTTAATGAGTTTCCTGAGACACCCCCCCCCCCCCAAGGTTGTTCTCCAGCTCATCATTGGGAAAAGAAGTCTCTTGCTGCTTGGTTGGTTTCTTTATTCTTGTCACGTTAGGGTGAACTTTCTATGAGCTACAGCTGCAGCAGCCGCAGCAGGCAAGCAGGCAGTATTCATTGTCCTTGGTGGCTTTGGAGAATAGGGAGAAAGTTCTCCAGAGAGAGACGAGCCCCTTTTGTGTCACCAGCGGCCTCGTTCTTTTTTTATTTTTTTTTCCCAGGCCACTTGGCAGTTTCAGATGGTGTTAACAATCAGATTGGATTTTAAGATGCAGCAGAAGCAAAATATTTCCTCAAGTTTATTGTGTACTGTATTCCATTGTACACATGCTTCCCTTCTTTTGCCTATCTTTAGGGCTTAATGAAACAACTACTACAGCCTCTACTCGTTTCTCATTTTGTTTGCATTGTAAGCATTTTTTTTCTCTTCTATATGCACAGATGACCTGCTAATAAGGGAAGAACTCTTCAGCTGTGTGATAAGGCTTGCTCTGCTTCAGGAAAGATTATGCCACAGTAAATGCTTTTTCCTTTAAGATCTCAGAAGGCTCTCTAATTTCCTCAGGGGTGGGCTAAATTGACAGAAAATAGGCCTCAAGATACACTGATTCTTTCTAAGTGGCTATAGGAAACCAGGCTGAATTTCAGAAACACCCTAGGAAGGCATTAAATTCAAAGGCATGGCTCTTTAGGGAGCCCCTTCCCCCATACTTAAAACAGACTGCAAAAGACTAATTTGACTACTCCTTTGAAATCTGTTGGCTTAATCTTCACATACCAGTTTTGTTCCTTTGTCCAATCTTCTATTCAGCTCCAGATTTTTTTCCCCACAAATTGGAGGGGGATGAAATCATTTTCTAGTTCCCATTATTTTAGCAGTTTAATTATTGGCAGAGACTGGAAATTTGGATCATGTTTCAGAAAGTTAGAAGAACTGTTGGAGGAAATAAGTGCCATTATGGAGGGCTATCATTAGAAATGCTGCAAGTTGTATATTTCATCTTTCTTTGGGGACCACTTCTATAACTGGATTGATAAACTAAATTTAAATCTAAAACTTTTTCTTTCTTTCTTTTTCTTTCTTTCTCTTCTTTTTTTCTCTCTCTCTTATTTCTTTCTTTTTCTCTTTCTTATCTATCATCTACCCATCTACCAATTTTATACAGCTTGCTATGTACTTTGATGTGTGAAGCTCCCACAGAAATTTCAAAAACACCCTTCTCCCAAAGAAGTGTGTGGTTAACATTTTTGTAATTATTTTATTTGTTTGGGGTTATATTCTTGTATATATTTTTGCCATACTGAGGATTGGTAAACCACTCAGACTCAACCACCATAGGAGTTGTTGCTGTTCTTGTTGTCATTGAAATAAAGACACCTGGTGTGTGTGTGTGTGTGCTATTTATTGTATTTATTCATTCAATTTCTATAGTTGCCCAACTCAACCAAGTGACTCTGGGCAGCCTACAATTCTAAGAATGTAAGTACAAAACTCCATGAGATTTTGTTGCCCATTAGAAAAGCTACCTGCTTCTGCTTCCTTTTCCTTCCCTGTCATCTTTGCCTCAGAAGCTAGCAATTTAGGGTCCAAGAGAGGAGGAAGAATGGGGCTGGTGGTTATCATACATTCAGTGACCTTTACTTACCTCCTTTTGTTAGTGTGGCTCCATGTTGCACTTTTGCCAGCTTCCCCTCCATGCTCAGAATAATATTCTCCAGTTGTGCCTGTGTTTTCCACATACAGGGTTTACAACAGGAAAAGAACAGCCGATTTAGCTTGTGCAGTCGCGATGAGAAGTCGTATTATACAGGGAAGCCTGTGGGTATTCATGTTTGGTGAAAAAGAACACCAAATGTTAGATTTATCAGTTGCTTGTTAAAGCACATAGTACCACCTAGTGGCAAAGTCAGGTATAGAAATTACAAAATTGGAAAACTTGTAGGACAGTCCTGTTAGTCTATGGTAGCAGAAAATTAGGAGGAATCTGATGGAGCCTTTTCTGACTAAAACTTTTAATTAAAAGGTATAAACATTCAAGAATTGCAGCTCATATCATCAGACGCAGAGCCAAGAGTGTGGTAAAAGTGAGCAACAGCTCACAAAAACCTATGTTCTTAATATCCCATTCTGCAAAGTCATTGTGGCATTTATGAGGAAATGTGCATTAGGGTGAATATAATATGGCTACAATGGAAGGAGATCACTGGAGTGCTCTGCATTAATATCTCAGGGGCTGCCACAGAGAACAGGGAGTCAAGCTATTCTCCAAAGCGCCTGAAGGCAGGACAAGAAGCAACGGGTGGAAACTAATCAAGGAGAGAAGCAACCTAGAACTAAGGAGAAATTTTCTGACAGTCAGAACAATTAACCAGTGGAACAACTTGCTTCCAGAAGCGGTGAATGCTCCAACACTGGAAGTTTTTAAGAAGAGACTGGACAGCCATTTATCTGAAATGGTATAGGGTTTCCTGCCTGAGCAGGAGGTTGGACTAGAAGACCTCCAAGGTCCCTTCCAACTCTGCTATTCTATTCTATTCTATTCTATTCTATTCTATTCTATTCTATTCTATTCTATTCTATTCTCATGCCAATTCATCTAAAATCAAAAGTGTTCAATATGATGGTCCACCCATTAGCACTGTATGGTGCTGAGTGCTGGTCAACCACCAAAATTGTTGAGCCTCCTTTACATGCCACACTTTCCATTGTTCATTAGTCATTTCCCTTCTTGACACTCTCAGAAATGATACACGGTACATACTATGAGCAGAACTCCACACCATTCCCTGTACCACCTACCATTTTAACACTGATGGCAAATGCCCACGTGAAAGACCAAAGCAGAAATGGCAGGATACAATTAATGTGGACATGAAAATCATCGAGTTGGTCTTGGTTGCTACATTTGATTATGTCAGTGGTTCTCAACCTTTTTAATGCCGCGACCCCAACTGGTCGTAAGTCGAGGACTAAACCGGTCGTAAGTCGAGGACTAAACCAGTCGTAAGTCGAGGACTACCCAACCGGTCATAAGTCGAGGACTTTCCCTGCCCGGGAGTGCCGTGCATGCGTGATTCCGCCCCCTGCGCCGGCCGAGGCGTAGCTGGCAAGCGGCAGAGACGGAGCAGGCCGACCACCAGCTGGCCCAGCCCAAGGGAGGTAAGGCACCCGCCAGAAAAGGGGGAAAAATGGCAGACAAAAAAAATGGCGGACAAAAAAAAATGGCGGACAGCCTTGCTTGGCGACCCCCATGAAATGGTCGATCGACCCCAAATGGGGTCCCGACCCACAGGTTGAGAACCACTGGATTATGTGAAATGGTATTCACTGATCTGAAAAATAGATCCTCTGTGGATGGGTGTATGTGAGGAGGAGGACTCACATAGCCAACTTTTGTTTTAATTTGTTGGCTAGTACTGAATGAGATTTTGAGTCAATCAGATTGAATTACACTTAAATAGCTTAAGATTTTTTTTCCATTAGAAAAACATCATTTTATTAACCAAACACTGGTAGTTCTCAACTTACAACCATTCATTTAGTGACTGAAGATACAAAGGCGTTGAAAAAAGTGATGTATGACCGTTTATTACCCTTACAACAATTGCAGCTTCCCCATGGTCAGATGATCAAAAATTGGACACCTGGCATGTATTTATGACGCTTGCAGTTTCCCGGGATCATGTGATCCCCTTTTGTAAACTTCTGGCAAGCATAGTCAATAGGGAAGCCAGACTCACTTAATAACATGTTACTAACTTAACAATTGCTATGATTCACTTAACAACTGCCACAAGAAAGCTCGTAAAATGGAACAAAACTCTATTAACAACTGTCTTGCTTATCAACATAAATTTTTAGTTCTATGGTATGTCGACGACCTATATTTTGCCAAAGGTAGGCACGTTCTATTGAGCTATAAATACTGTTCTCTTTAAGATAGCAATTGGTGCTCCTTATGAAAGTCAAGTTGAGTTTAAATAAACAAATCAACATATAAATATTACCGCTACCACACTTTGGCTGGATTTTTTTCTATAGCTTCACTAATCCCTTCTTAACCTCATTAATTTTCTTTCTAAGAACATAAGAACAAAACTCCATGAGATTTGTTCAAGGACCCTGGATTATGTCTCTTCTGTCATACTATAACACTCATGGAGGATTAGTGATTAAAACCTCCTCAGACATCTCCAGCTCACAGCTGCAAAACACCTTTAAAAATCTCCCTTAATTTCTCCCTGTAGAAATGATGATTCCCCTGGTTCATTTTACAAAGCAAGAGCAGTACAAACCATGCTGGACCGATTCTAGAAACTAAAACTTAGGGCTGTGCCAAGACCCAGGGGGAAAGATGGTTTGACGTGTATGTGGGCACACATTCCACACCTGTCTTCACCCCCTTAAATTAAATTCTGCCCCACCATGTAAAATACAAGATAAGATATAACTCTTCAATGAGTTGTTGACAGGTTAGATGCACACCCGTGCCTGCTTCAAATCACCCTTTTCCCTTTGAATCTGGATAGTCAGGTGAAAGACACCCAAAGCCATTTCTACTACTCTCCAGATTTCTGATGCTACACCAATTCATTCTTTCATCTTACTGACTTTTGTTCCCATGATATCCCAAAATGGAAAGTGATAGATTACATTACTTGCTATCCTCTCTCCCTCCCTCCTTCCCTCCGACCCTCATACAAATGGATTTGTGTGCATGTTAATTAACAGGAAGATTTCAGTGGAGCTTTTTTAAGGATTGTGTAATTTAACAACAGGCATAGAAACATGAACTCAACATGCATTTCCATAGTTGTACCTTGATTCTGTGTGAGTACGCTCACCATGATGAATACTCATGAGGATGGATTTATTTGTTTTATTGAAACAAATCTTGGTAAAATTTGGGATCCCTTCTCCTCCTCTAGTATAGGTACAAAGACAGAACGCTTCTGCTTCTTTCTAGTTTTCAATTATTTTGCATACCATGTGAACAAAAGCATTTTTAATGTGGCTTGTTGGTGACAACTGGCAGTTTAAACCAGATGCAGTATAATTCTGAAGTCTTTATCTGAAATTAAGGGGAGTAAAACAAGCCAGAAGCTTGACTGATGACTTCAAGGCCACAAATATAACACTGCCTGTGCATCTGCTGATTATTCATAAACTATTATCTGGAAGTCCTTGGCTGATACTGAGGCCTCCGTACACCTGCCTATGAAGAAATCAACATTCTTACAGCTCTTAATAATTTACAGCTTTTTTGGTGTTGCTTTTATCAATAATTGCTGCAGGGAGACATTGTAAAATGTAAATATATAAAAGGCTCAACAATTAAATGAAAATAATTGAGTGGGTGTCCTTGTGTGAATGCCTCAAGTTACTTAATATTCCTTTGTTTCCTCATGGATAATTTGACAAATAGAAAACTTTTCTGTTGCAAATAATCAAGCATACAGTCCAGGTAATTCTCAAGAAACCGATGATCTGCAGGTGTTAAAAGCAGTTTGCCCAGTTCTCCAAAATAATATAAATTACTTCCATGTAGGATAAGTATAATTTGGTAAAGATATGTTACTGCGGAGGGTTTTATGTGACCTAGACACCAGAGTTTTATGTGGCTTCGGTATTTTATTTATATATTTTCCAAAATTAGAAAAAAAATAACGCTGAAATCCACAGCCAACACTAAATTAAAAATAATAGGGACCAAACAAAATAACTAGTTGAAATCGTATGCTTTCTTACATGGGAGCAACATATAAGATAAATTCATGTATGTGTACAGTTCATGTGTACAGGACTACGCTGCAAATGACTAAGTGCAGGATAAATACCAGCAAGGTAACTGTTAAAATAGTTAAATTGCTTCCACTGAAAATCAAAGCAATGCAGCACATCAATACAGGAACCTAAACATTGTTATTTCATGTTTCCTCTTCCAATTGCTCATACACAATACAGAAATAATCCTTTGTAGATTATTACTGTATTGTGTTAGCACCATGGCACTGGAAGGGCAGGATTGTAAAGAAATGGTTTCCCCCCCCCCATATTTATTCCTTAACTATATGGGAATAAAGTACTCATATGGTTCAGGGCAGAACACAGATCATCAGATTAATGGTTAGATGATGCTACAGATCACCAGTGAATAAATGGCCCTAATATCTTCTAGAGCAGCACAGCATGATTGGTTGGGGAATTTTGGGAGTTGAAGTCCACCCATCTTAAGGTTACCCAGGTTGAAAAATACTATTCTAGAGTTATCCAAGAGTCGTTTTGCCAATCTAACAGTCATGAGAACTAACTCTCTACAGCTTCAAGATAATGCTAAGGTGAGGAAAGGCTGCATATGATGTCTTTACTAGCTGACCATGAAAGCCTGGCAAAGATCCATCAGAACTCCAACAATTTTCACCCCACCATCAATCAGAGCCGAGACCACTGTTGATATAGTATACTTGGACTTAAGACAGAACAATATGGGATAGACAATATTGTCACCAAATGGATTCGTAATTGACTGACCAATCAGGCTCAGTAGGCAGTCTTCAATGGAACTACATGGAACTAGATGAAGGGAAACATGCACTGGAGTACCTCAAGGGGTTCAGTGCTCCTCAACATCTTCATAAATGACCTAGATGGCATAATATTAAGATTCTCTGTCTCCTTGAATCTGAACAGTTTGTACAAATTGGACATGTTTACATGAACACAGTAGATGATTGAAAGACTCAGACAATGTCTGAATCCAGTTTTCTCAAGTTTTCCAATATTTGAAATTCAGTACATTTTTTTA
Organism: Protobothrops mucrosquamatus; assembly: GCF_001527695.2. Classification (NCBI taxonomy): domain Eukaryota; kingdom Metazoa; phylum Chordata; class Lepidosauria; order Squamata; family Viperidae; genus Protobothrops; species Protobothrops mucrosquamatus. The sequence continues at coordinate 82,108 of NW_015386136.1, forward strand.
TCTTTTACATAAATACAAACAGAAAATTATGCAAATATGGAGATGTAACCATATTAATTGGATCTTCATGTGGGACTATTAACGAGGGCCTCATTTACAATGAAACAATGGAAAAATTAAAAAACTTTAGACACAAAAAACCTGATACATTTCTTGATGCATAGAAATCATATGGATTCTTTCATAGGAGAAAATATTCAGCACTTAAAGGGTAAAATACTCAGTTGTAATTTGATTTGCTTAAATTAATTCCAGAGCACATTAACTATTTCTGTACTTTTATCATTGCTTATAAATTCAGTGCTTTCTGGAGTGAGTGGTAGAAGATAGATTTGTGATGATATAGGTGATGTTTTATCATAAGTCATGACACATATGAATTTCTATTTATGGCAGCTATACATTTGCAAAATCTCATTGTAGTCATCCGGAATATGCCTGGATGTGGTGTCAACAACTTGAAAAATATCTTTTTGAATAGGACTGCTTTTGCTGTTCAATCTACTGCACAAACATTGTGAAACGTTTAGCACAGTTTACAAGAGTTTGGAAGGTTTTTGAGGTGCATTCTCAAACTAAGTCTTATCAGAAGTTTAATAGCTAACCTGTTTTAGGATTTGTTAAGTGTTGGGGAGTAAATTGAGCTGCTGAAAGCAATTATTTGAAAACCACATAACTTCAAATGGGGACTATAAAATGGATCTGTGGGTTGTTCTTTGTTTTCCCTGCCTTGAAGATTGAAATTTCTCCTTGAAGGTTAAGTTTTTAAATGGAGGCTGCTGGCTTGCCCTGTGCATTAAGTAGCATCTTAGCTATAATATATGTAATGTGTATGTGACTGCATATATCTGTGTATATATAATTTATTTTCCCACAGAAAATCAAAGCAATGCACTGTGAAGTAAAAAGTTGAGTAAAAATTATTTCAAAGGTTGAAAATGGACCTTGCTCCTGAAACTGCAGTCTCAAATGTAAATGGTGGAAATCAATTGTCCCAGGATAGAGAACTTTTTCAAACAAACAAGTCACAGTAAATACTAACAGGACTACTATTTTATGTATTTGATTCCATCAACTGTTGGTAGGTTGAAATCCCTTGGTTAGGAGAGCCTTAGGATCCTTCCTGGCTTGGATGAAAGTGCCTTGCATTAGCTTTCCAAAATTTTCATTTGTGATCCTTTTTGGAAAAGAAATCAGAAGCTAAGGAAGTGCTAAAATGAAAGTTGCCCTCACCAATCATACAGCAAGTAGTTATTCCCAAGAAACTGTTAACGTGCTGGATATTAATCTGGCCTGGACTAAATGAAGCAGGGTGCTTCTTTGAGATTTCGGGTTTTGATTAAAGCAAAATAAAATTTGCGTTAAGTGACTAAAGCAAACAAACATGGACCATGTTCAAACCCTTGGGTCCGTTTTGCAAGTTTGCAAATTCCGAATCAGGTTGTTAGGAGTGATCCCGTTTCCCCAACAAACTCTTTATGAAGGGAAAATCAAGGGAGGAGAGGGCAGCAGAAAAAGTGTGCTAAATTTGAAATAAATTTGAAGAAATCTTTTATGTCTTATAATTGCCTCTCGTGCTCTTACTTTAAGAATCAGTTTTATCCGAGTTGCACGGTTCGCTCTCCGGCTTCGCGCTTTTTTGGAAGGGCGGGGAGGATTGGCTGCGGTCTCACACGAGGGGCGGAGTTCGAAGCGTTGGCGCGCAGTACAAAAACAACGGCGGGGGAACCGGGCAGGATCGTTTCTGGGCATCCGGCCGCTGCCTCTCCGCATCGGGTGTTCCCCGGCAGCAGGCTCCGGTTCCAGAAAAACCCCAGCGGCCCCTCCTTACCGCCGTGGCCGAGCGGCAGGAGGATCTCCCCCGCCACCCTCTCCCCGCCGTTCTGCACCGAGGCGGTCCCCAGAAGAAGCGGCAGGCGGTGGGAGACGACGGAGGTACCGGCCCGGCCACCGTGCCTTGCAAGAGGTCCGAAAGGCTCAACCGAGCGCGGCTCTCCTCATTCCGAAGCTGCCCTTTGCTCGTGTGCTTCGGGATGGCTGCCCAGAATACACGGGAGGAGTTGACGTGACGTGGCAGTCGATGGCTTTGCTTGCCTTGCAGGAGCTTTTCTGGAAGATGCCTCCCTGTGCACCACCCTCCCTCCCAGGGACATCCAGTTAGCTCAGCAGGACCGTGGCCTTCAGCATGGTTTGGGTTAGGTCCCTTCCCCCGTTTTCCTGGGCTGAGGAGGTAGTTCTGGAGCTACAGAGCTGCAGAGAAGCATCCTGGGCCTGCTTTGAAGAAAGAGGAGGCCACATTCCGCCCTACCTCCAAAATCCAGGGATTGAGAGACCTCTAACCCGAGCCCTTCCTCTCCCTGGAACTTCCAAAGGATCTCCCTGGTTGACCTCTTCCCACCACCCTCTTAGAAGGGGAACAGGGATCCATCTTTCAGAGGTGCAACCTTCACTTTGAACCTCTCTCATGCCAATGTTGGGGACTGAAAAAACGTTTACTGTTCTTGAAGCCTATTTTGTGTTTTTGTGCTTCAGAGTTTTAAATGTTTAAAATGAAAATGTTTATTTAAATTGTTCTTGAATTGGTTATCCTTTCCTTCTTCACCCCATTACTTGATGCTCATCAAACTCCTTCCACGTCTGCCCAATTTGATTCCCATCATTCTCTGCTGGTTGGGGATTATGGAGTTTGCCATATTTACTTTCAGGCTGGAGGGGGGCAATTCTGAAGACATTAATTCTCTTGCATTTGTCCTTTGCTGCTGATCTGGTGGTTTTCCTCATTTTCCTGCTATCCAAACTATGGCCAAGGGAACCTCTCCAACTTGGAATGAGTGATCTCTACAAACCCTGAGCTGAGACTGAGCAAAATAGAGTAGGCAAACCTTTTGGTGTTATATTTCATATTATATATGATTTGTGAGCACCTAGAAACAAAGAAGATGAATACTAGAAGCCAGTATGGGTTTGTTAAAAACATGCCAGACAAAATCTTAGTGACCTTTTTGTTAAAGTAACTAAATTGGTGGATCAGTGAAATGCTATGAATATGGTATACTTGGGACTTCAGTAAGGCGGTTGACAAAATAGACCACAACCTACTTGGTTAGATAGAACAATATGGATAGACTACCACCACCAGATGGATTCGTAATTAGCTGACCAACTGCATTGACTGGGCAATCTTCAATGGAACTACAGCTACATGGAGGGAAGCATGCAGTGGGGTATTTCATGGTTCGGACTTGGGCTCAGTACTCTTCAACATCATAAGTAATCTAAGTGAGGGGATGGAAGGGGAATTCAGAAAATTTGCAGATGACATCAAGCTGGGTGGAATTGTTAACACTGGAAGATATATTCAAGATTCAAAAGGATCTTGACAAACTTAAGCATTGAGCCCTATCCAACAAAATGTAGTTCAGTGGTGAGAAAAATAAGATCCTGCACTTTAGCAGAAAAAACCAAATACATAGGTATAGGATAGACGTACCTGGTTCAACAGTAGTCCCTGTGAGAGGGATCTAGGTGTCCTGGTGGATCACTGCTTAAGTACGAGTCAGCAATGTGCCACAGCTACCAAAAAAGCCAACACAATCCTGGGCTGCATCAACAGAAGGATAGCATCAAAATCACAAGAAGGGGTAGTAGCATTCTATATTGCACTAGTTGAGACCACATTTGGAATATTGTGTTCAGTTCCGGTCACCATGATACAAAAAAAAGTGTTGAGAATACAAAAATGTGCAGAGAAGACCAACAGACGATAAGAGGTCTTGGAGGCTAAATTGTATGATGAATGGCTAAGGGGACTAGGTATATTTAGCCTAACAAGAAGGCTTAGGGAGACATGATAGAAGTCTTCCAATTCAGGGGCTGTTACAGGGAGCAGAGTGTCTATTTTCCATAGCACCTGGAGGCAAGATAAGCAATGGATGGAAGCTAGTCAGAGAGAGATCTAGCCTAGAAATGAGGAATCTCCTGACAGAACAATTAACCATCGGAACAGCTTGCTTTCAGAAGTTGTGGATCTTCCAATGCTGGAGGTTTTCAACAAAAGATTGAACAACACTTCTGATATAAGGACTCTTGCCTTGGACAGGGATTTGGATTAAAACAGGTCCCCAACCTTTTGTGCACCAGGGACCAGTTATGTGGAGAGAGGTTTTTCCGCAGACCGGAGGGTGCGTAGTTTTATGTGCTGCCGACATCCCACGGATGGAGCTTTGTGCGGACCGGTTGCTGGCATGCCACAGTACAGGTCCACGGACCGGGGGTTGGGTACCGCTGGATTAGATCTCCAAAGTCCCTTCCAGCCCTATGATTCAATGATTCAATCCACTCAACATTCAATTGAATTCAACTGAACTCAACTTCCTAAAAAGGAAACAAATGGTTGCTATGCTTCTAGGTTCCATGTAAAACTAAATTCCGTGGTGCCTAAAAATGCATACACACCGCGGGGAGGGGAGGGATTTGTTAATTTTTAAATTGCCTCAGGATTTTTGGTAGCACATTAAGCATTAGCTTTTTAAATTATTTTTATTATTACATTAACCCTAGAGAATAGCTCCCTCTCTCACATCAACCATAGCTAATTTTAAAATGTTTGGGTCCCATCTAAGTTATAATGTGATACGTTTCAATTTGGCTGTGCTCATCGTGTAAATCCAACTAATTAGTGATTCAGTCAACATGATTAAACAAGCCATGCTTTTGCATGATGTGTGAACCTGCATAATAGCTTGTTCGTTATTCCAGAGTTTCTCTCAACGTTATTTGATTTTAAAAAAGCTCAAAGTATTCTCCACATACATTCATTTTGGTTGAAGGAATGGCACCTGTTCTGAAATGAACAGGAAATGCAGACACAGGCAAACATATTTAAATCACATTCCTTCAACATTGGGAGACTGCTAGATGAAACATTTTGCAAGTCTTGGTCATGGGCCAAGTGAAATATTGTGTCAAACACAACCTGGTGTTGATTGATTGAAAGCCATCATTGCCTAATACTAAATCCCAGTTAAAATGCTTGAAAATGCTAACAAAGATTTGGCTGAATTATGGCTGGCCACACAATTAGCCGAATGTTTTGTTTGAATTTGGCATTTTTGTCTACCTATAGAGTCCTTCCCATTTTCCACTACTTTTTTAACTACATGATTCCCCCCCCAAAAAAAATTTTCATTACTGGCAAATGGCAATTTATGGTAATTATTTATAATCTTGTACTATCTTACATGGACTGACTGTATGATCTACTGTTTCTTCTGCTTTGCACAATCTGCACCTTGAATCAGTCGATCATATTTCAATTCTGACCTTGATTGTATTTGTTTCAATAACTTGCTATTCCCCTATTTTGATGCCTTTTTTCCTTACTAAAACTTGGCAGCAGCTGAGAAGGCAGCAGGGGCCATACAAAAGGCTGCTATTCTCTCTTCTACAGATCCCGCATCTAATATATGACATCTCAAACAAAATGTATTCATAATTATTGAATTGATACTCTGGCCTTTTGTTTATTCTCACACCCAAAGCCCAATTTAAAACTAAAATTAAAATAAATTATTCAAGTAATAAATCATAAAAGGTATGGTGAAGGACATGTGTTTTTGGCCACGTAGTAGCTTATGCTTGAAAAAGCCTTTCTGAGGTGGAGCAAGGAAAGCCAGGCAGAAGGTGGCTCTGTGGGAAGAAATGTAGACCTGGCCTTGGAAACAGGAAAGAAATGAGTGAACCATAAAAGGAGAGGAGAGGGGACTTTTAGAAAAAGATTACTTAATCCCCCCCACAAAAAATAGGGAAAATGAGAAAGGAACTCAAAATAACTCTGCCTTGATTTTGCTTGATAAAAAATAAGACAAATAAAAACTCAGATTTCTCTTATTCGACCCTCTTCTATCCTACAACAGGATATTCCAGAACTTCCTGCCATGGCTGGCCTAATTCAACAGGCTGACTCTTTGTGATAAGCCCAGGTCTGTTTGAGGATGATGTATACTTGTGTCTTTGACAATTAATGGCTTTCCAGATACACCTACGCATGCAAGAATAAACATATGGGTAGGATATTTAGTCATGGAGGACATTGCCTTTGCTCAGTTGCCATGATTGAATCACTCTGTTGTACAGACCTATTGTTGCCTCACTTAATTTTTGTGGAGAAAGGTGGTGGTTCTGGTGATGGAATTGTGAAAATGGTCTGGCTTAAGTGCCTGATGGATCCAGCTTTTAGAAGGGTAGACCTATTGTATATCTGGTCATGCTCAAACTCTAACATGAGTAAGATGCTAGATGAGATTGCCCTTAGGTGACTTCTCTTTGATTTAGTAATCCTTAGTAAATCTTATTTAGCCTGGATTGTTGACATATAGAATTCTATTTTATTTGATTTGATTTAGGAAATTTTGGGGGCTTCCAAAGAATTCCAAGACACAAAGTAGCTGAAGAGATGTCTATAGCAACTTTGTTGGATGGATGCAGTTGAACTCGGATACAAACCCATATTCAACACCATATAGAGGAAAGTGCTCTTATTGTATCTGTAGATTTGACTCCAGCAGCTTTGTTTAGGGTTACCCATGCTAGGTGACATGAGAGGAGTAGAGACCTAGTGATAAGTCATCTCAGTGATAATCCCCATGCTATGGAATAACCTGGTCCTAAAGGCAAAGTCCCTATCTTGTTTTGATGGGATTTGGGTGGTAGACCTGGGTGGTTGTGATACTAGATACTAGCTAGACATTCTTGGTTATTTTCATTATACTTCTTGTAGATCACTATATACATACTTGTATATACTGTATGCATGGGGAATGCTTCAAATAAATGAACCATTTTATTTATTGGTTTTTGTTGAATGACTGAATGTGAATTTGCATGGTTAGGGAAACTTGTGGTCTTCTAGATGTTGTTTTCTTAATGTAGGTATGGGAACCCAATTTCCTCTAAGCTTGGAGAAGGGAGGCTTTGGTACTTTGTATGCTGCTGAACTACACCTCCCAGCATCCTTTAGTACTGATCATATTGGATTCAGCTGCCAAAGAGTTATAGCTCAGCAGCAGCTGGAACACTAGAGGTTCCCCTTCCTTGACTTAGAGCACAGGTGTCAAACTCACTGCGTCACGTCACGTGTTGTGACGTATCTTGACTTTTTGCATTGCCGGATCTGGGTGGGCGTGGCCTCCGTATGATGCAACCAACCCACAGGCTGGCAGTTTGACACCCCTGACTTAGAGCAATTCTGGTTCTACAGCCTATTATTATTCAGCAAACACAACACACCCATCTCTTTTTTTTTTCCCCTGGCAAGTTGAACCATTTTTATTAGACTTTCCACCACTATCATGAAGCTATAAAAACCCAATTAGCTGTCATGTAAATTAGCTCTGATCTTTGCATTCTTAAATGTGACATTTATAATAATGTCAGCAACCATCTTTTAATTTAGTCAAGGGGATGGGAAAAGAAAGGAGGAGGCTCTTTTTGCCAGGGAAGTAGCTTTTGTTCTCTACTCAAAATCCTGCTGCGCAGTAGGCATTCTGAAAAAAAAGAGAGAGAAGTAGTTAATTGCTTCAACTAGCCTCCTGTTTACTTTGAAAAAAAGAAGCGCAGGTGAATTAAGGCACAATTCCACAAGACTAGCCAATTTGTTTATGGTTACACTATTAGTTGACATTGCAGCTCTGTACATGTTGTGAATTTGTAAGATGTTGAATTGAGCCAGCATTAGGCCTCTTACAAAACCAGAAACAAACATATGTCACCTCAATCTTTATTTCCATTTAGATAATCTTGGTTATGCCAATCCTTAAAGGCAAGTGGATTCATATTCCTTGAGATTATCTCACAGCTGTGCAAGTGCTTGAACCCCGAGGCTGAACAAATTTAGGGAGTACGAGTGTTTGTTTTTGACTAACATTTTCTGCCAGGATTAAACTTTCTGTGGTTGGTAACAGTGGTGGGAAGGAGGAGATGTTGTATACTTATTTATCTCTCTAGGAATTGCTGTTCTAAGGCTACAATCCTGACCTCCCTGTTTTACACCAATAGTTTACAGGATGCTGCCAAGAATCTTGTCTGCTGTTTTCAAACCGTCATTACAGGAAGTCCTTGCTTGTTGTTCGTCCATCGATTTCGATGAAGACTTTGACATTTTATGGATTATGGGCCATCAACGGTGTGTCCGTAGATGGCTGATGAGACCGATGTTAGCACGGAATGTTCTGCCACATACTGAACAGAGAAATGTGGACACTATTGCTTCAGCATTTGCAGCTCTGGCTTTACGGAGTGCTCGCTTCTCTTGGTGCCAAGATTGTCCTTCTGTGTTCATATGTCTGGCATGTCGGTCGATCATGCGCCAAAAATTCCCAAGAGATGGTGTCGATATTCAGGGACTTGAGAGATGCTTTCAGCGTGTCTTTGTATCGCTTCTTTTGTCCCCCGTGCGATCGCTTTCCTTGAGACAGCTCACCATAGAAGAGCTGTTTAGGGATGGTGCTGAAGAAGTAACTTTACCAGTGGTCCTTACACTTATCACCATCGTAGAATCTCCACAATCACGTGAACAAGATTCAGAAATGCTTTGCAACCATCGTGACATCCTATGGTCATAGGATTGCTAACTGTACACTTCAAAGCTGGCTTTTGAAAAGCAGAGTCAATGGAAAAGCAGTTGTGGTCACAAGGTGTCTTGTTAAATGACCACAGGTGATTTGCTTCATTGGTATACTGATACCCCAGGAAGCTGCTGCTTTTTTTCCCCATTCCCCAAAGCAGACATGTCAAACTCACAGCGTCGTGCAACATTTCGGAGCTTTTTCCCATTGCCGGCAATGGGGTGGGCACGGTTTCCTCGTGATGCGTCTGGCCAGCGGGCCAGCAGTTTGACACCCCTGCCCTAAAGCAATATATCTCAGCAACATAAATGTCTGAACTTCAACTCCCAGAATTCCCTAGCCAATAGGCTGGTTGGGGAATTCTGGGAATTGAAGAACACGTTAAAAAACTGTTGTGATTGAGAAACCCTGCCCTAGAGAGACAAAGAAACTTGGATGAAAGACCCATGAACTAAGAGCTCTGTTATATGCCCTAGTTCAGGGATCTGCAACCTTGACAACTTTAAGACTTGTGGACTTCAGCTCCCAGAATTCCTCAGTCAGCTGGCTGAGGAATTCTGGGAGCTGAAGTCCACAAGTCTTAAAAGTTGTCAAGATTGCAAACCCCTGCCCTAGTTGCTATGGTACCAAAGTTCTCATTAGTGCAAATCATGAGGTCACAAATGGCACGTTGGACCACACATCCATCACAGCACAGAACCAAGTGAGATGCTGGTAGCCACAGTTACTCATTCTCAAACACTAGGGGGCTGATGGCATTGAAGATCATCAGTGTAACAAATTAAAATGATTTGCAACATTATATATAAAGCTCAGGTGTGTGGTATCAGGTGGAAGATAATTAAGGACTTTTCTACTACTTATCAATTCATAGCTGCTGACAAAAGGAGGAGAATTCAAGAAAAACCACTAGACTTCTGTTCAGAAGTGGCCCAATTGGTAAAACATAGGGCCGGAATACTTCCATGAGGGCAACCTCTTAGTCCAGCAACTTGACCAGTGGTTGATACAGTCACCCAATTCTCCCCCATCCCACATTAGGGAGACATATAGGTAGTTCTCTCACTGGCGAGTATAAGAGGAAATTAAACTGGACGGATTTAGCAATTTTCTTCCTAAAATTGTTCCACATTGAAACATTAAGTATAGTACCAGCCACTGGCCTTGTTAACTGCAGTAGAAACAATAAGCAATAAATTCAATAAAAAGCTGTAAAGCCAGCAAAAAGTACACTGGCTTGCTTTTCTGCCAGCACAAGGACTGATTGATAATATTTTAATGCAGCCATTGGGCTGTGCCCTTAGACTGTAGATTGAATCATCTTACTCTAAGATATTTGTAGATATTGTGGTTGGTCACACAGGATAAATAATAATAATAATAATAATAATAATAATAATAATAATAATAATAATAATAATAATAATAATAATAATATATTATTAATAATAATAATAATAATAATAAAGTTGGAAGGGACCCTGGGGGTCATCTAGTCCAACCCCCTGCTCAGGCAGAAAACCCTATACCATTTCAGACAAATGGCTGTCCAGTCTCTTCCTAAAAACTTCCAGTGTTGGAGCATTCACCGCTTCTGAAGGCAGGATGTTTAGACTGGATTTGGCATTTTTATCCGCCTATTGAGTCCTTCCCAAGGACCTGGGATAGGCTGATGTGATTGTTTGGTGGTGTTAAAGATAGACTCACAGGATGCATTATTGACATTCAAAGGAAGTAAACCAGTCTGGCTGCTGTATATTTGGAAGCCTTGTTCAGTCTGTTGAACAGGACTATGAATACTTGCCTTGAGGTACCACTGCACAGTAATCAAAATAAGTAAGCTTACAACAATAATGGTTAAAAACTAATCCTTCAACACAATGGCAGATACGTCTTATATCTTCTAAGTTAACACAATCAAAAGCAAACATATTCCGAAGGTTAAGACCAATTCTTCCATTGTAAGGATATAATTCCCAAACCACAAGGATGCAGATTCTCAGACTGTGGCAAACACCCAGGTGTTTCAATGATTCATTACTTTTATCTATACTCTACAATTAAAGCTGGAGAAATTGCATGATAAAACAGGTGGCTTTGCTTGATAATCTTTCCCAAAATATGGTAGGAAAGAATACCTATTTTAATTATTTCTGCAGAAGTATGAATAAGAGCACTACACTGCAGTGGTGAGAATAATTAAGAGACCGATATGCTCAGTGCTATCTTGTATAGAAGATCTAATAAATCACCTATCACTAAGCTATAATGTAATTTGTTTTTGGCTTAATAGCAATGCACAAGTAGCTTTGTTTTACAAGAGTAATTCACAATATGAAAACAATTTATTGCTTATTATTGCAATTGTGGGTTAATATTATATATCCGTGGTGGCGAACCTATGGCACACGTGCCACAGGTGGCACGCAGAGCCCTCTCTGTGGGCACGCACGCCGTCACCCCAGTCCTAAGACGTCCTGGGTTTTATAAAACCTTTTTGCTTTAGGTCTCCACCGCTGTGTGCAAAAAAAAAAAAAGTTCAATCAATTTCAACTTCTCACGGAAAAAAAAGATCTCCCAAAGTTGGAATTGATTGAACTTTTTAGTCCCATCCAGTCTGCCGTTACCACTGCAGCCACGCCCACTCAATTGGCCACGCCCACCCGGGACCCAACGATAAATAAGTGGGTTTTGGGTTGCAGTTTGGGCACTCGGTCTCTAAAAGGTTTGCCATCACTGTTATATATGAACAATGGCAAATATCTGTTCATGATTTCTTGGAATATTCCTCATTTTTCTCAACCTTTTCTCAATCTCAGTACATAAAGCTCTGCAAGTCAAGAACATTTCAAGTAACAGAAATAAACCATGAATTGCCTGAATGACTACAAATGAATTATAAAAACTTTTCTTGTCTATTAGACTGATTCTGGCTTTGAAGTTTGTTTTTTACTTATCCAATAAACTTATTAAATTTGAATTTGAGCTATTAAATGGATTTGAAATAATAGTGCAATATGTTAATTCACATACTATTCTTCTGCTGTTCCTTGAGTAACATTTATAAAGCAATAACCTTGTGAAGCAACTTTAATCAGTTCCTTCCACTGGTTAAGGTGGAATGACATCCAGAGAATGACAACTACCATGTTTCCCCGAAAATACGACCTAGACATAAAATAAGACCTAGCTTATTTTTTAGGGTTCGGGCTAATATACGCCCTACCCCCAAAAGTAAGCCCTACTTAACCCCGCCCACACAATCCCGCTGTAGTTTTGGCAGGCCAGATCGCATGCCTCCCCCACCTTACCTGCTGCCGGTGCCGCCGCTGCGAGTTCAATTTTCCGGCTCAGCTAAATTGTTCAGCTGCAGTGGGTTGCAGTTTCCATCACCTTCAGGAAATCGTAGGCCAGGCTCCTCACAGCTGGAGCAATCTGGCTCACCAGGGGTCAGGTTGGCCATCGTGGGAGGCATGGCCCGACCTCCAGCTCTGCCGCACATACGGGACGAGCCTCCCGCGACAGCCAACCTGACCCTGGGTGAGCTGGATTGCTTACAGGGAGAGGCTGCGCGTTGCAGGAGGACGACTGCAAAGGGCGTGTCCGGATCCCTGCAGCTCCTGGAAACTCTGAATGCTGCTTTTCGTGCCACTCGGTTTCCCACCCCAGCCCCACCAGGCTGATCTGGTGGACGGCGGATCATGAAGAAGAAACGGCACAGGGCTGGGAGTCAGGTAAGGAAAGGTGCTGACAGCAGGACTCCTACCCACTTCACCACCTTCCCTCCCCGAGCCTCCGACGCTCCACCTGCACCTCAGGGCTGCGGGGGCTGGCCTGGCACGGGAAGGGCACAAGCCCTGCCTGCCCTGGTACTGTACCTGGTCTGCCACCACGCTCTTGCCGCCACGTTGCTTCTCCCCCGCTCCACCCCCATGCGCTTGCGGCCTACAGTACCAGAAAAAGTAAGCCCTCCCCGAAGATACATCCTAGTGCTTGCTTCAGAGCCCAAGAGAAAGTAAAACCGGGTCTTACTTTTGGGGAAACACAGTAAACAGTCTTTATAACAGGAAGATCCCTGCTTCATTTTGGTTTACTCATTTGCTGTCCGTTCCAACTACCCTCTGCAATGAATGACCAAAATCAACTTTTCCATGCCTTGTGCTTCGAAACACAGGGCATTTTTTCTATATATTGTATATTTGTCCTCTATTAGTTTTTAAGTCTACAGAGAAGGCTTTTGTTGTCTTGAAATATAGTCAGATTGTTCCAATATTTAATAAACAAAATAATATGGCAAAAGTGGCTTTTCCCCCATCCAATCTTGACTTGGCAGAAAACTATAACAGCATATTTGCTGCCTTCACTGTCATTCCCTATCATGCATTAAGTCTGTTTTAGCTTTGAACTGATAATGGTGTCCTGATTTTGGGGGTGCATATGTGTTAAAAATAGTGATTGGCTGGGGTTATTGTCCTCCCCACTCCTGAATGTTACCAGACAGTAGAGACTGAGAAGATGGCAAGTTTTAGCAGGTGGCTGGACCATCTCTCCTGCTGTGTATGTCTCTGTCAAAAGTCATCATCAGCTCTTTTGGTCTGAAAGGAAAGGGGAAGGGAAGGGAGCCCTCAGACTCCTTGCTTTCTCCAGCAGCTCCTCAAGCCTCTGATAAGTGGAGGAACAATGCCGGGAGACAAAGGGGAGAGACTGTGCTCTTACCAGTTTAAAGGGCTAAGAAATGCCAGGCTGTTTCCCCCTACCACAGCCATTTGGCTGTGTGCCGGGAAAATGCCCACTCAGATGTGTCTTTGAATTCTGTAGGCTTAAGGGGGAAACCCTACTTTAATATTAAAGATGATATAAAGCAGTGGTTCTCAACCTGTGGGTCGGGACCCCATTTGGGGTCGATCGACCATTTCACGGGGGTCGCCAAGCAAGGCTGTCCACCATTTTTTTTGTCCGCCATTTTTTTGTCCGCCATTTTTTCCCCCTTTTCCGGCGGGTGCCTTACCTCCCTTGGGCTGGGCCAGCTGGTGGTCAGCCTGCTCCGTCTCTGCCACTTGCCAGCTACGCCTCGGCCGGCGCAGGGGGCAGAACCACGCATGTGCGGCGCTCCCGGGCAGGGAAAGTCCTCGACTTACGACCGGTTGGGTAGTCCTCACCTTACGACCGATTTAGTCCTCGACTTACGGCCGGTTTAGTCCTCAACATACGGCCGGTTTAGTCCTCGACTTACGACCGGTTGGGGTCACGGCATTAAAAAGGTTGAGAACCACTGATATAAAGCTGCCTTGGCTATGGATGAGGGATGAGATAATGGCAATAACATGGGCATACACAGACACACAAAAGAGTGCTGGGACAATTATTTATTTATTTGGTTGGTTTCTATGGTCGACTATCTCACTCAATGGCTTTGTTTTTCCATAATTGAATGCCAGTGGGGAGACAGAATCCCTGCTTCCCCTACAGGAATTAGAAATGTGATATTGGCTTTTTTTAAAAAAACTTTTGGTAAAGGGAAGATGCAATTGTAATACCGTACGAATATCTTCTAGGCTAAAAAATCTGTAAGGATTGTGACTATAGTGTTAGTCTTTAATATATGTTTTTAACTTATGTTTTGTTTTTTCTAGAGCAGCATTAGAGAGAAAAAACAGTTTCTATATCTTTTTTCTTTCTATTGTTAAGGAAATGTGGAGCACTTGCAGATAGAGCAAAAGAAAATGCTCCTTCTAAATTTTGGAATTGAGAGAAGCATAGCATAAGTATCTCTTTCTTTATGTTGCTATATCCTCTCTATAGCATCGTAATACAGGTAGTTGACAGATTACAATCATAGAGCCAACCCATGACAGTCATAAAATGGGTTGGTCACAGGACTGCAGATTTTACAGCTTGGGAGGGGACAATTTGTGAATGTAAACTTTTTTTATTAAGTTTTATTCATTTATAACATAAAATGTGAAAATACAAAAGCAAATAATAGGGGACAATAGTAGAAAAAGGGGAAACAAAAAAGGTGTGAAGAAAGGGGAGAGGGAAGAAACAAAAGGCACTGACTTTGACTCTCTCTGTTGAAGTACAATCAGACATTAAAATCAAATCTCAACTTTTTACATTTCTATAGTAGTATGCACTAGCCATTTCTGTATCGGCAAATCAGTCTAATCGATAAAACCCAAAATCATGATATCATTTTTTTCCACTTCAAGCACAAAGTCCAGAAGCGGTTTCCTAGTAGAAACAAAATTACTTATGTTCTTTTTTTTTTTTTATCAGTGCAGTCAACTTGGCCATCTCTGCTAATTCCATCAGCTTTTGTAACCGTTTGTCCATGGTGGGAATTGAGGCATCCTTCCACTTTTGTGCATAGAACAACCTTGCTGCCGTCACCATATATAAAATCAGAATTCCAATTTTTTTTTCAGTTCTCTTTCCATTAGACCCAGAAGGAAAGTTTCTAGTTTAATCTTTATGTTCACTTTAAGAATTTTCTCCATTAATATATGAATCCTACTCCAATATTTCTTTGCCTTATCACATTGTTAATGTAAACTAACCAGAAGAGGGATGCTGCAAATGGCCTTAAGTGATGAGTGCTCAAACTGCGGTCACATGACTGCAGGGAGGGAACAATCAGAACTTCAGATCCGGTCATGTCCCCTTTTTCAGGTAGGTTGTAACTTCGAATGGTTACTAAGCAACTAGTCGTAAATAAAGGACCATCTTTATAAGTTATTATAAATTTATTACACACATGTATACTCTAAAATAGGTGTGCCCAACCCACAGCCTGCGGATTGCATGCAGCTCTGGACAGCTGGTAATGTGGCCCCGCAAGATATAATAAAAATACTAAATAAAGGAAGTTTGTTATTTATATACATTAACCATAAACTAATCTTTTATATGTAGTCCAAGACAATTCCTCTTCATTCAACGCGGCACAAACAAGTCAAAAAGCTGGACAAGCATGCTTTAAATCAATAGAATACAAAGGAGGGGAAATCATAGAAACAATGGCAGAAGGAACATCTTGATGTGATTTAGCATCCAGAGGCTGAGTTATTGAGAAAATAGAATTAGATACAATAATAGGTACATAAGAAAAGTTTTAAGAAGTATAAACAGGAAGAATTTGAACAAAAATATACTTGCAGTATTTCTGGTTTTAGTTGAGCTCCATCTGAGACACTTAATCTTGTCAGTGATGACAGAAAGATTCAGTACCATACTGCTGGGGATGTATTAGAATAACAATGAAAAAGTAAGAAAGGAAAATAATGGTGGAGGAATGAGAAGGAAGAAAATATGGAGGTGGTCCTGTTGTTTTCCTAAAATCCACCATCAGGAAATGAGACTTTTCTCCTGAAAACTAAAGTAGCATAAAATGAAAAAAGAAAAAGGTGTAGGAATCTACAATTTCTGTAGCAGTATGTGTTATATGAGAATAAGGAGATGAAGTTTGTTTACTATATGAAATAAGAATGGTATATGATGGAAATAAAGTTTTATATTGTTTTAACAATTCGTAACCTCTCCAGAGTCATATATGTGATATACATACATACATACATACATATATACATACATACATACATACATGAATAATAAATGCATAAATAAGTAAAAGATGTGTTAGGATAAACTAATGGTTAGCAAATGGTTCAACGCCAAGCGAAGAGTCGGATAAAGTTATTGTTGTGTTGTTTCCCACTTTTTTATATATAACTCAAGGCAGTAAAGATATGTTATTTTTTTCTTGGTTCTTTCACGTATTTATGGATAAATATGTAAAGAATTCTTGTGATTTGTTAGAAGTTGTGTTGGTACACAAAAATGTTTGTGTACTTTCATAGGCATCTGTTCCTAATCATGATGATACCAAAATAATGATACATGCATTGTGATAATATGACTCAAGTGCACTTTCATACTTGCATCCTGATAACCCATACAAGTATGTAAGAGAGGTCCTCTTAATTGCTTCCTCCTTCCTCTTCCAATTAAAGTATGTGTACTTTAGTATACATATATTATATTGTTGGTTGAGAAGTGGATGATTTGATGCCAACATTACACTGCATGATGCAGCAAGGGATATTGGCATTAAAATAATGGTACCCAAGATCAGTTTAATTGGAATTAACATCAATTGTGAAAAATTAGAGCCACTACAGGAATGTATGTATATCACTAGAATGTTTATTAAAAATTGGGAAATGGAGAAATTTTAAGATATACAGTTACTAACAGGTAGTACTTATTTCTGGTTTGTTATGAGTAATGAATGCTTGACAAAAGTAGCAAAGGTGTCAGTGTAGAAGAGCACACCTCTGTACGCTCTGTAATAAGGAAGTAAAAGTTGAGTATCCCAGGAAGAAACAAGAAAATAAGTTGAATGCAATCAGAATGGGGCACTTACGTATGTATGTGGCAAACAAAGAGATAGGATCTAGAAACTACGGTGCTAATGAATTCGGACTGGACTCAGAAGTGACTAACGAAAGACTAACATTCTTACAGTGATTTAATCACATAGAGAAAATTAATGAGGATTAAATCACAAAATATATGAAGGAAGACTGAATGGATCGAAGAACAGAGTGTAACCAAGAAAGTTGTGTTTGGACAGAATTTATAAAATTCTCAGAAACAGATAGATAAGAATAAAAGGCCATGAATGAAGTAGTCTATGGACGTAGTAGAAGCAAGAATGGCTTGTGGGGGTACAAAGAAAAGAGAGATGCCATGAATTGTTTGTGTCTGAGTTAGATTTAGTTAGATTTCTTTTTCTCATGTCTCCTGACTGCAGTTTCTTTTGTGTATGACTATTCTTTTTGTTTGCTTTGCATATCACTGCTTAACACAAGAAAAAGCTTTGTAAGGGGTGTATGTGTGAGAGACAGTGTGTGCGCGCGCATGCACGTGCATGTGCACGTGGGCTATGTAGAGGTAGTCTTCTACATAGGGGAGTGGCAGCTTCATATTAAGCAACATCATCATTAAGTGAAGCTTCATGTGATCACACTGGATTGCTGATGTCGGTTCCACTGCAGTTGTTAAGTGAATTACCCAGTCATTAAGCACAACATCTCACAGCCATGACTTGTGACTTCCTGCCAACGTCTCCATTGACTTTGCTTATTGGAAATTGGCTATGAAGTTCATAAATGGCAATTGTATCTGCAAGACACTGTAGCCATCATAAATGCACTTGGTTGCTAAGTAACCGAATTGTGATCCCATGACTGCAGGGATGCTGTGCTGATCATAGGTTTGAGGACCAGTAATAAAACTACCTTTTCAGTGCCATTATTTCAGTTTGAATGGTCACTAAACCCATCAGTTGTATACACACACACACACAGTTGTTGTTTTTTAATTATATTAGTTGTTTTGCAGAGTCTTCAGAGATGGAAAAGAAAGTAATAAACAATAACATTATTTTGGAACTTATCACTATATGTAAACAGGGAAGTTTTTTTTTAAAAAAACCTCTCACCAGTAACCTTAGTCTTTATCTGCTAGCAAAGTTTAATGCCCCACCAGACTCTAAAGCTGAACTATCTGGGACTGGGAGGTATGTCTCCGCTTTGAGGGAAGATTACTTAAGACGGTGGTCTTACCTATATTTCCTTTGAAAGAAAGTAGTGGAGCTCACTTGGAAATCAATATGCAGAATTTGGCCATAAACCTCCATTCTGTGAGCATAATCTAACCAATTCAGCCAGGGTGAGGGAGAAGGAGACATCCAGTTGAGATCTCTTCTCAGTATTTAAAAAATGGCTTTCCACCCCACACTCTTCCATTTTGGAAAGACTGGGTAAGTGAAAACTGATTTTCAGGAGTTGCAGTTTGAAGATCCCTTTGCTGGGTACTGCCTCTCTGACTCTTTCAGACGGTGTTAGGAAAACCTTGTTTCGAAGCTGTCAAATGTTTTTCCTCAGAACATGTATTCAGGCAGAGCAGCTATTAACCCTGATTAACACAAGAGAGAACTGAGGGGGAAACAAATCACAGGGAAGATCATGGTAAGCTTTGTGGCAACTATCTGGATAAAGGGTTGTTTCTATGGTGATTCATTTGCTTGAAATGTGGAGTTAGTTCAATAATCATTTCAATCATCTTGAATGTTCGTTAGGTTAGAATCTACTTAGCAACTGATAAGATTTGGAACAGAAATAGGAGATGCTAGTCATTTCAGTTGTTCATTAATCATAGCTACTTTAGTTCTCTACCCAAAAGCAATACCCGACATAAAACATCCTTTTATTTTTTTTTAAGCTCCCATTACCATTCAGTGTAAGAGAGATGGAAGTATGGTAACATATTTAGACAGCCTAATCTAGCTTTTATGACATTTAAATATCATAAAGCAATGTAAATATATTAGCAGTCCAGATATTTGGATTACAAAGCCCATGATCATGGACACAAACAGGAGTCAGAGTCAAAATATTTGGATAATACTAGATTGCTTAATTATGCCAAGGCCAAATAACCTTAATAACCATTCATTGTCTGCAATAAATTTAAGGAATTACAAAATAAGAGTTGGAAGGGACCTTGGAGGTCATCTAGTCCAACCTCCTTCTCAAGCAGGAGACCTTTACAGAATAACAAGAGTTGGAAGGGACCTTGGAATTATAGGGGTTGATGGTAGCAGCAGGAGTATGAAGGCTAGAGCACTCTTTCTCAATCTTGATGTATTGGATGAACCAGCCATAATCCTAGCCAGTATTGTAAGACTCCTTAATATTCTCAGAAGCGATAGCTTCCAAATGTTCTGGAAGGAAACCATGACAATTTAAGAGATATACTGTATTTGCAGCCATCTCTTCTGGCAAAACTGATTTTGTTCCCAATCCACAATTGCAGCAAAAAAATTACCATTCTCCAGGTATTCAAGACATAAGCAAATGTGCTTTGGTGAGAGAAAGTATTGTGGGTATGTGCAGGTTGAATACTGACACATACCCACAATACTTTCTCTCACCAAATTTAAAAACTGAAAAACAAAATGCAGCATGCAGTAGTTAAGTCTGTAGCCAATCAGTGGGAGAACAGAAAGAAACAGTCAGTTATCCTGGAACAACAAAAATCTCTATTTATTCCTTACATCACAGGGGGAAAAAAGAAATAAGATAAATTGTTAACACACACTGCTTGTGCTTTTAGTTCACATTGCTCGCCTCTGATTGTGTGCAAAAAAATCTGAGGCAGATAATCAGGGAACTGCTTTGAGCTACAGAGCTTTATTGTGTTCTGCATTTAGAAGCCTCTTGAAAGCGGTAAAGGTGAAAGGAGAGCACATTGACATTTTTACAACCAGGTCTTTTATCCAGTACCTCTGACCACGGCTGCAAGCTGCTGCAGGAGATGGAAGGGAGGACATAGGTTCCTAACAAAGGGCATAGGTTCCTAGCACCAGGAACAAGATGCTGAAATTTAGAGACAGGAGATGAAATGACACAAAAGCCCTCATTAATAGGTTCATAATCCACTGTCCACAGACATACACTATAAACCTTGCAGAGTTGCACTACTAGAAAGAAAAGACCACCCTGCTATTTTTTCAGATAAACTTCCATGGAACAGAGGGGGAAAAATTCCAAAACAATTTGGCTTTTAAATATTTATGCACTGTAAAAATGCTCAAAATTGGAGCTGGAAACCCATTGTGGAAGTATTCAGGATGAATCATAATACTTTTGCAAATATTCTTCCTTTCCTTTTTAGCACTGTACAAAAGAAGACTGACTGAAGGAAAAAAGCTTCATGGCTATTGATAGTCAATAACTTTAAAGATAATGATGAGTTTCGTGGCACCAGTCCCACATATGTTACAGCAAGAACATTAAAGTAGAATTTAAAAATAGTTCTGCTTTGTTGTTGCTCATACATATTCACATTTATTTATATTATGCAATTTTTTAGGCTTCAAATCATTCATTTCTCTTTTTCCAAATATATACTGGGTGGTTTCAGCTAACAGTTCAGTTTTTGTTTCATCAGTCCAAAGCAGTCTATCAAGATTTTCTTCTCCATACCTTACATCATAACTTTGGCAATAAGAAAAAAACTTTTCTTCTGCCAACTGTGTGATGCAAATCCTTGCTCTTCTGCTAACACTGTACATTAGATCAGTGGACAATCACTCCAGTGTCAGCTAAATCTTTCAGTAGGTAATCTGCAGTGAAGTGAGGATTCTGTTTTTCAAATTTGACCAGTTTTGAGGCAAGTGTATCACATCCTTTTTAACAATGTTTCTTACAGTTTAAATTAATACCTGCAATCACTTGAGAGATTTGTTATCACATTCCCTACTATCTTCATTTTTTTTATGCTAGACAGTTAGGTAGAGCTGCCTATGGGGTTGAAAGTGGACAGAAGGACAGTCACAACTGGAGACGATAGATGGCTTAAAGCGTTTAGCAGAGCAAGGGAGATCTGAGACTTAAGACCAGGGATTCCCCAGTTCAAGTCTGCATTCTCCATGGAAGCTCAGCGCATGGTTTAGGGCCAGTCACCCTCTGTCAACTCAATCCATCTCAGCAGATTGCTGAGGGAGGGGGGGAATAGAGGAGTGAACGCTGAATATCTTACTGTAACTTGATGGAAGAAAAACATGATTTAAATCTGACTCAAACAACAATGCTAGTAAGAACCAGTTGTCTTACTAGATGAATGGTGCTGAAAAATCAGGGAAATACTTGTTCAGATAAGTTAATTCTTAGTTTTCAAATCCATAAGTAATCTTTTCATAACGTTCTTTCTTCAAACACACCCACCCACCACGTATGTGTCTAAATATCTAGATCCAAATTTTTCAATCTTGGCAACTTTAAGATATGTTGGCTGGGGAATTTCAAAAGTCCATATATCTTAAAGTTGCTAAGGCTGAGAAGCACTGATCTAGAAAGTGTTCAGTGCCTGGATTGTTCAAAAGATGCATGTTCAAAGCTCCAGAGCTCATCCGAAATCCAGCCCAAGGAGATGATTACCGAAAGATCTCAAGGTGGTTTTCTGTTTGGCACTAACTGACAGATCTTACTCAGTGCCTTGAGCTAACGTAGCAAATGTGCTTAGGGAAGGAATAATGATGTGCTTCTGAAGCAGGCAACACTTCAGTGATTTCTGGGTGGAAAAGTTTTATTAAGTGGCATATTGTGCTGGTTTAACAATAGCCCCTCCCCCCCTTTCAAACCACATTCCCTCTGAGAACACAAGCAAATGCAAAAGGAATCTGGATCACGGGACTCTTTGGACACAGTTTCCAACAATCTTTTCTCATCACTGCGATGCCATTGAAAAGACAGCATGTGGCTGGAGCCATTCCACAGCTCCGGATGCATCCCATTGTCAAAGCAAGGGAGAACATCCTGTGTGGCGAAATCCATGCCACGTGGCTTGGAAACAAAGAAAAACCAAAATGCTTTAAATGGAGCTCCTTTTTCCCCCAAATGTGTGTAATATATTTCATCCAGGAGATCATAGAAATAGGGCTGTACTTCAAGATGAAGCAAACTTTTAGATTAATGGGCACATTTAGAGCATTGAGAGCATGACTGAGTGCTCTGACAAAATGGCTAGCATGAGAGGCATGGATAGTTTTAAGCCAGGGAGCAAGGGATGGAGTTATATACTCTGCCATTCCCTCCTCTCCCCCAAGATTTTCTCAATTACTCTGGTTTAAATTTGGTTTTGTCCTTTGGCTCAGTGAACAACTACTTAACAAAACGTTGAATTGTCTTTGTCTTTAAGACCCTGTGGGGCCAGAAGCATTTTTATATATGACATATTAAAAAGTACCAATTAAGACTAATGTTTTGCTTTGTGGCAAACTAGTTCCCATTTATTATTTGGAATTAATTTAATCCTTTAAAAGCGATGTACAGGTACAGTAGTTCTAGACTTACAACTATTTGTTCAGCAACAGTTCAAGTTACAACCACACTGAAAAAAGTGACAACTGGTTCTTGCACTTATATCTGTCAGTGTCCCTACGGTCATGTGAACAAAATGTGGGTGCCTGGCAACTAGCAATATTTACAATGTTTGCAGCATCCCAGGTTCATGTGATAGCCAACTGCAACCTTCCCAGTCAGCTTCCAACAAGCAAAGTCAATGGAAGAAGCTAGATTCACTTAATGATGGTATGATTCACTTAATGATCCTGGCAAAAAACAGATCATAAAATCTAGTGTGACTGAACAGATCCCAGTTTGAGTCATAAATCCAGGACTACCTGTAATTAGGAAGGGCAGGAAGAATGGCGAATGTCAGAGTGTGTCTATGAACCAGTAATGCCAATAGGTATCATGTTACCAGCTCCTGTTTCTTGGTTGTTGTTTCTTTAGACCTTTCCCCCCCAATGTTGTACTGTTTCAGAGAAAGCTAGTGTGATCTAGTGGTTAATGTGCTAAAATAGAAGCCAAAAGACCATGAGTTCTAGTCCTGCTTTAGGCACTGAAGCAGGTCACACTCGGCCCTAGGAAGAAAGCAATACTGCCATGCTATCTTCAAAAATATTGCCAAACTGTGACAACCTGAGTCTGTAACCCATAATAATAAGGGTTGATTTGACAAACAATAACAACCTAACAGATACTGTGATGCCCTTCCTATAATCTCCATCGCATGATTGAGGAAGATGGTTCAGGATGCTGGAAGTGTAGTTCAGTAACATCAGGAGGACCACAAGCTCCCAGTTCTCACAAGGTTAGAGTAATCTTCCCCATCCTGGTGCCTCTGGATGTACAGCTCCCAGCATTTACAATCCTCGTGTCAATGCATGACAACGATAGGCACCATAAAAGCAGTTCTAGCATCTAAGACCAAGCCCTGCTCCTTGATGTTTGGTGAATAAGAACTAGTGTTAATTTCTCCACAAAGAATGACACTCTTCCCACACGTCCCATCAACTTCTTGATTACTGATCAGCTTTCTTGATTATAATGAAAAGGGCTTCTGGGCTTTTCCCCACATGAGGTTCTGAGAACTGGAATGAAAAGGGCACAGAGATAGAAGAGGAAAAAAAATGGGTTGCTTTTGGTAGGTGATTCCCAAATGGTAAGATTGCCTTGCAAATTTGAAATTGTGTTGTTTGCCTTTTCTCCAAAAATCCATTAGGCTGCTGTAGAGCTCTTTTTCCAAATAATTAATCTTTCCCATGGAATAACATCAAGCTCCAAATTTCCTGTTATGTTACTGAGTTGTAGTGTGTAACCAGAGATCCTGTGCAGGGTTCTACGGGCATACTGCCAAATGCATCCCTCTTTACCTACAGAACAGCCTGATACAAATAATCCTTAACCACAAGTTAAACAGTTAGGCACTGTTCTGTTCCAGTGAAAAGGGGACAAGGAAGCAAAAATTGTGTTTTCTAAAGCAGTGCAAAATATCCCAATTCAGCATTCATCATCTTTTAGGTTGTAAGTTTGTTATTTGGAAATATGCCTCTCTTCTAACCCAGCTTTTTATTAGAAAGTATGTCAGGATTCTCACAGACACAATGAAAACCCTATTTCTTTATGTAAAAGTTTAGATTTTCTTAGTCATCTGTACTCCAGCTATATATTTACCTAAGTAGCAGTGTTAAAATCAGATTATAGTATATATCACTGTTTTGCTACACTTCATGGCTAGAGCTTCCCTATTTATTTATTTAGCGTATGGGATACAATGTCAGGGAAATCTACAAATGTTAGACACAACGCAATCCTGACAGCCTAAATTGCTAGTTCATTCTGTTGAGCCCTTGCGCACCTATGCTTAGTGCACTGCAGGGGGCGAACTAGCTTACACCAGCTTACTAGTGGCACTCCAGTTGCTGGCTCTTCTGGGCTCCTTCACGGGTCTTGCCTTGCCTCATTTTGTGTTGCCTTGTCTCGTCTATGGCCAGATCCAGTGCCAGCTTCCATTCTACACACAAGCGAATGCAGCTAGGTTTTTACCACCAACGTGGTACCCATTTATCTACTTGCAATACTGCATGCTTTCAAATTGCTGGGTGGGAAGTGGCCAGGCGGCGAGCAGGGGACTCGTCCTGTCTCGCAGACCCGGGCTTGAATGGCTGGAGTGCAGACCCTTTCTGGCCAACAGTTCCAGGGTCATTAAGCCACTGCCCCACCACATCTTCTAGCTTCCCTATTATAGCAAAGGTATCATATTTTGGCTGCAATGGTTCAGAAGAATTTGAACTTTCCATTTGTCTTTCCTGCCATCCAGATTTTTGTAGCCCAGGTATGTAGCTAGAGCGATTGTAAGTTTCCTGTTGTATCTTTATTTCTGAAAATTATCATAGCTGTCACGTTTTCTTCCAAGAAAACTTGCTAATTTAAGAAAGGCTCAAATTATAGTCAAAGCAAAGCAATTAAATAAATAAAGACAAAACTTGGATTTTTAAGCCCACTTTCTAGATATTGAAAATGAGAAAAAAAAAACCGGGTGGTCAGAGTGATAGAAGAATAGGAATAAAACCTGTACCTCTTAGGTGCAAATTAATTATGGTTGGTACTGATCCCAACAAGGCTTGATATGTTATCAATATTAATGAAGAAGCCTGCTCCATCAACTGGATAAAGGGAAAACTTATGATTTGTTCAGAGCCAATTTAGAAAATCTTTATGACTGAAATACGCTATTTTTTGTTGAACTGGGAAACCTCCTTCTCCTATTCTCTTGCTCTCTATTATTTATCTTCTATATAGTCTACCTGATCTCTTCCATTTTCTAGGCCCTGCAATCTTGTTCCATATTTACTGCCGTAGAGCTATTAATACTTAAAGTGACTCTTCTCTTGCAGCTTCAGTGGGCATTTAATCTCTGCTTGGTGCTCTCCTATTTAACAGTTGAGTTATTGCTTGTCATACTTACTTATTTACTTATTTATTTAAATGTATTGGCTGCCCATCTCCAGTGGGCTTACCGATTAAGCTCTCAAATTTACACAGATTAGGCTCTCAAACAATCTCCTTGCAAATATTTTGGTCATTCTATACTCCGTCTCTAAAGAACTTACTTTTATTCTTTGGAAATTATATAATTAATTCAATTAATTGTCTAATCAGGTGTGGTTTCCTGTGTCACAATTACATTTGAATTTGAATAGACTGAATTTAGTTTTATTAATGGTTTAGACTGACAAATAAGCCAATCATGGGATTTGCTCCTATGCTCTGTGCGCCTTTGGCACATAGACATGCTGGCCTCATGACTATGGAAAATGTCTTCAGACAACACTGGCTCCCTCGGCCGAAGGATGGAGATGAGCATCTCCCTCTAGTCTAGAGTCAAACACGACTGGAAGAGGAAACCTTTTACCTTTTTATAAGAAGTCCTGTTGAATTTTGTTTTACAACTGTTCTGAAACTAAAATGTAAATTTCTTTTCAAAACATAATTAAATTGTACCTTCTTTATGTTAAAAACAGTGGAAAAGCAGAATATCAAATTGGTAAGTAAAATGATCGGTCTGGTCTATGCTGTTTTGTGAAACCATACATAATGCTAATCACAGTCCCTCATTTGGACATAAAAAGTATCCTAGTTTGTTGGAAATGAAAAAAAGCCTGAGATTTGCTTCCGACAGGAGAAAAAGTTAAGAGGAGCACACAATTGGAAGGCTGGCTTCCATAAAACTGTGCTGGAAATTCGCTTCATCTTTTTGATTAATAAAGAATGTGGATTTTCCAGCATTTTTTTTCCTTAATGGTGGAAATGAGCAAGAGTTTGCTCTTGCTGGAAGCGAGCTAAACTGTTTTGGCTTTTAAGGATTGGGGAAGATTGCCAGTCTTTCACTGAGGACTCCACCTCATTGCAGCCTGCAGGAGATGGTTTCAAGATGGCTCAGTTGGTGATCTGAGAACAGGCAGCGCTTCAGAGACTCTCCAAGATGTAGCCAAGAGTTTCTATGTTGTAATTCTTTATTTATTTGCTTAAATCATCTGGCTACAACACTGATTGGGTCTTTCAGTTGATGGAGGAGTTACAAACCTCCCAAATTCTGAAGAAGGGGATTGGAAGCAGTTGCCAAAGTAGAACCCTAAAGCTGCCATAAATTGGGTGGCATTTACCACAGATTACCAGGCCTGCATTAGGTTTCTCTGGCCAAAGCAGACAACTCAAAAGCTTAATATACTCCAAAGCTGATTCATGCACCATCTTCTATTTCAGTGTAGTTTGTTTTTGTTGGCATAATGTATGTGAAACCATCCATTGTAATAACAGACTGCTCTGTTTTGGCTGCCCCTGAACATAGAGGGATGGTTATAAAGAACAGGGTCTTATTTTCAATGAAGCTCCTTTTGTGGAAGCCCTGTTTTCAAGGGCATGGTTGGCACCTACACTGCTTGTTTTCTGGTGCCAAACCAAGCCTTTGAGCTGTCTAAAAGCTTCAGAGATCATGGCATTTCTATATTTTCCCCTGGCTGTTCATCTCTTTAGAATTGCTTTAATAGCTTGTTAATCTGCACAGAGATGCCTGTTAGTGAATGGTTTGAACACCTATATCAGTGGTGGCGAACCTATGGCACGCGTGCCAGAGGTGGCACTCAGAGCCCTCTCTGTTGGCACGGGCGCCCCCACCGCCAGCAGCAGGTCCATCAGGCCGCCCCCGCCACCCGGAGCAGGAGCCCTGCCCAGCACAAAGGAGGCGAAGTGGCCAACTAGCATGCTCGAGTAGAGGTAGTAGAGCCGAGGTCACCAATCATTATCGATTGGTGGACTGGAAGGGAGGGGGAAGCATTTTACATGCATGCACGGGGCCGCAAACAAGCACCTGCTGCAAATGGGGCGGGGCTAGTGTCTGCGTGATACTCACTAGCCCTGTCCCGTTCTTACATGGTGCAGTGCCTTGTATCTGCACCCTGCGATGCGGCGGCGGCCGTTTTTGCGCCTTGCAGCACGGTGGCCCATTTTTGTGACCCAGGTTTTTGCGTGCCAGAGGCGATACTCAGAGGCGCCTCCCTGCCCCCCCCGAGGGCACCACAATGCTGATGAGACTCTGGCACTTTGCGATAAATAAGTGGGTTTTGGGTTGCGGTTTGGGCACTCGGTCTCTAAAAGGTTCTCCATCACTGACCTATATGTTCATTATCTTTTGTTTTGCTCTGAATTGCCCAGGAACACCTTTGTGTTTATTTTCAAACCATTTGTGTTTCTAAGATCTTGAAGTGGAAGAAAAAAAGCATAGTAACA
Source organism: Protobothrops mucrosquamatus (assembly GCF_001527695.2). Classification (NCBI taxonomy): domain Eukaryota; kingdom Metazoa; phylum Chordata; class Lepidosauria; order Squamata; family Viperidae; genus Protobothrops; species Protobothrops mucrosquamatus. The sequence continues at coordinate 109,934 of NW_015386136.1, forward strand.
AAGCAAAGCATGATCTGCTGCTCAAAAGTAAAGGAGCTCCTTGGATCTTACCGCAGAGCAGAAGGGCTGCATCCATTCAGCAAGGGTTACAAGAGTTCCGGGCAATGAGAAGTCACTGTAATCTTTACTCAGTAGGAGACTGTAAAAAGTCTGATTTGCTTGATCATATCACTGATCAAAGAATCATACACGCCAAATATGTTTCGATTATACACAGATTTTTAAATTACAGCACAGATAGTCCTCAACTTACAAGTTCATTTAGTGACCGTTTAAAGTTACAACGAGTCTGAAAAGTGACTTCTGACCCTTTTTCACAGTTGCAAACTTTGCAGCGTTCCCATAATCATGTGATCAAAATTCAGCTACTTGGGCAACTGGTTCATATTTATGACCATTGCTCTGCCCCATGGTCATGTGATCACTTTTTGTGATCTTCTGACAATCAAAGTCAATGGGAAAACCAGATTCACTTAACAACTGGGTTACTAACTTATCAACTGCAACCGGGTTACTAACTTATCAACTTATCACTTAACAACTGTGGCAAAAATGGTTGTCAAATGTCTCACTTAACAACAGAAATTTTGATTTCCATTGTGTTCGTATGTCGAGGACTACATGTACAAAAATGTTATTATTACAGTTATTTCTATGGAAGTAATTTTATAACACTTATTATTTTGGTCAAATACAATGAATACAGGGCACTGATGAATCCTTACTCATGTACAAATGATTTGAGGAATAACCTTTTTTTTCTCTCTCTTTTTTTTAGCATTGGCCATAGAACAATCTCCCCAAACCTTCTGCCCTTCAGAAGACTTATACCACTGGTTGCTATTGGCTGCAAAATTCAGTAAATGAGAATATGTGTTTTAATTTTTAAAATCTGTGAATTTTTAAATGCCATGACTCTCAGTATATTTTCAAGAATATGATCTATACCTAGCAATTTTACAAAAGATCAGAAGATTGGTGATAACTATGCAGTCCACATCCTGAGATTTATTGTTTTAAGTGTTCTCTATCACATATAAACCTCTAGTCTTATGACAGTAAAAAAAGGTTATGTAATTAGAGAAATTAAAACCCAGGGTGAATTTTGAGACAAACCGTTGTTAGGAAGAATGTTTTTCTACCTTGTTTAGCTTGTTGCCTCTCTGTGTAACCTGTAAAGAATAGAAAAAAGTATGAAAAGTAAATTTAAAAGTGCACATTTAATTAATTTATGGAGACTACACAAGTCACCTTGTGGTTGCTGCTAAATTGGAATTATATTTATACAGAGATTCTAATTTTTCTTTTGTAAAGTATAACCAGGGTTCTGAAGGAACCTTCTTAGTACTGATGATGCTACCTGGTTTGGTAATGAAACATATGCAAGAAAACAACCAGGCTCAGAGAGCACCAAGGACCCCATAGTTTACAGATTAAATGCTGAGAATAGAGAAATTTGTCTTATTTTTCTCATGTTCATCTCCTTTCCAGATGCTGATGCTGTGTCCATTCGAGAGCTCTGTGTTTGTGTGTGTGCATGCACACACTCATGTATGCATGTCCTTACAGAAGTTGTGTCCTCCTCTATTCTTTTATTTTGTGGGCATCCCCACTGGGTAATTGAGAGGAAACAGTAGCACGAGTCAACTGCCGTTTCCTGTTTGCTTTCTGCAAACATAAGCAACTTCTCAGAGCCTGTGGACAATGGTGGAGTGTCAGGCTCAAGATGTTTATTTTTTGCCACTTTCACAGTAGAGAGAAAGTGAATTAATTGTGTACAATAATGGTTCTAACCACTCTGCTGTAGTGGTTGACAACTCTGTGATAATACCAGTAGCTAAAATAAATATCTTACAAGTAGGCTGCCAAAGAAATGAATGAAAAGCACTCAGCCAACCATCTCATTAGTGGGTGCTTCTGTAACTAACTAGATGTGGATACAGATGACACAACCACTTGAAGCCAAATTTACAGTGACTGAATTGCTTGAAACAACCCAAATATTGATCGAGCTATAAACCTTCAGGTTGGAGAAAATGATGCAGTTGCAGAAAACAGTAATCGGGGTTGGTAGCAATCTGGTGCCTACCTTAGAATTTAGTTCTTTAGTGTTTGGGAAGTGCAGGGAAGCTGAGAACCAAAATTACAGAAGGAGGCCAGAAAAGTAATCAATGTAGCGGAGCCAACTTTATAACTAGACTAGAGAGATTCCAACAGGCAAGTCCAATAATAATCTTGTTTGATTGCTTTGCTTAGGTAGGGAAGTAAAGCACCCTTGGTACTCTCTGAACTTGGTTGTTTGCAGACATTTCATTACCCAATTAGGTAAGATCATCAGTGCTGGTAAGTGTGGGGTTTGCTGCCTGTTTAAATATACTGTACAGTGAGGGAAAATATTATTTGATCCCTTGTTGATTTTGTACATTTGCCCACTGACAAAGAAACAAATCAGTTTATAATTTTAATGGTAGTTTTATTTTAACAGCAAGAGACAGAATAACAACAAAAAAATCCAGAAAAATGCATTTCAAAAAAGTTATAAATTGATTTGCATTATAAGTATTTAATCCCCTATCAACCAGCAAGATTTCTGGCTCCCAGGTGTCTTTTATACAGGTAAGGAGCTGAAATTAGGTGCACTCTCTTAAAGGGAGTGCTCCTAATCTCAGCTTGTTACCTTATAAAAGACATCTGTCCACAGAAGTAATCAATCAGATTACAAACTCTCCACCAAGGCCAAGACCAAAGAGCTGTGCAAGGATGTCAGGGACAGGATTGTAGACCTATACAAGGCTGGAATGGGCTACAAGATTATCGCCAAGCAGCTTGGTGAGAAGGTGACAACAGTTGGTGTGATTATTCGCAAATGGAAGAAACACAAAATAACTGTCAATCTCCCTCAATCTGGGCTCTATGCAAAATCTCACCTCATGGAGTTTCAATGATCATGAGAACAGTGAGGAATCAGCCCAGAATTACATGGGAGAATCTTGTCAATGATCTCAAGGCATCTGGGACCATAGTCACCAAGAAAACAATTGGTAACACACTACGCCATGAAGGACTGAAATCCTGCAGCGCCCGCAAGGTCCTCCTGCTCAAGAAAGCACATGTACAGGCCCATCTGAATTTTACCAATAAACATCTGAATGATTCAGAGGAGAACTGGTTGAAAGTGTCGTGGTCATATGAGACCAAGATCAAGCTCTTTGGCATCAATTCAACTCGCCGTGTTTGGAGGAGGAGGAATGCTGCCTATGATGGATGGGGCCATGTACTGCCAAATCTTGGGTGAGAACTTCATTCCCTCAGCCAGGACATTGAAAATGGGTCATGAATGGGTATTCCAGCATGGCAATGACCCAAAACATATGGCCAAGGCAACAAAGGAGTGGCTCAAGAAGCACATTAAGGTCCTGGCCAGTCTCCAGACCTTAATCCCATAAAAAAAATCTGTGGAGATAACTGAAGGATCGATCTGCCAAATGTCAGCCTCGAAACCTTAAATGATTTGGAGAGGATCTGCAGTGGGACAAAATCCCTCCTGAGATGTGTGCAAACCTGGTGGCCAACTACAAGAAACGTCGGACTTCTGTGATTGCCAACAAAGGTTTTGCCACCAAGTACTAAGTCATATTTTGGGAAGAGATCAAATGCTTATTTCACTCATTAAAATGCAAATCAATTTATAACTTTTTTGAAATGGGTTTTTCTGAATTTTTTTGTTTTTATTCTGTCTCTCACTGTTAAAATAAACCTACCATTAAAATTATAGACTGATCATTTCTTTGTCAGTGGGCAAACGTGCTAAATCAACAGGAGATCAAATAATTTTTCCCCTCACTGTAGTTGCTTAACCTACTAATTTTGGAGGGGGTATAGTTTCCTCCTTATTGGTTCCTTGATTAGCCTATTGGTTTTTTGGCCTGCTATCCATTAATTTGTTAGGAGAGAAGAGGTAGCATTTGTGTAATCCTTATTTGTGCAGTTTTTGAAAAGGCATCAGTTGATAGATGTACCCCCCCCCCAATTTTTCCTCAGTGAAATATCTTGAATATAATCAGGTGTTTACAGGTAGTCCTCAACTTACAACAAATCATTTAGTGACTATTCACTAGTTACAACGGCACTGAAAAAAGTGCCTTATAATTGTTTTTTCACACCACTGCAGCATCCCCATGGTCACATGATCAAAATTCAATGTTTGGCAATTGACAGTTGCAAGCATCCCAGGATCATGTGATTCTCTTTTGTGACCTTCTGACAAGCGAAGTCAATGGGGAAGCCAGATTCACTTAACAACCATGTTACCAACTTAAAACTGCAGTGATTCACTTAAGAACTATGGCAAGAAAGGTTGTAAAATGGGGCAAACCCCACTTATGAAATGTCTCACTTACCAACAGAAATTTTGGGTTCAATTGTGGTCATAAGTCAAGGACTACCTGTACCTGTATTATTTGCTAGTTTCCCATTTCCCATCACTTCTCCCTTCCCCTGATGAAAGAGATTGGTGGTCCACCACTTAATCAGTTTCAATTATGTAGGTCTATAGGACTTAAGAGCTATGCACTCTTGGCAAGTTTTGTCTCTCTCCTCTGGGGCTACTTCTGTCCTAATATTTCCCTCAGTATCTCTAATTATGCTGGCATAATTAAAATCAGTTTGGTGGTGTAGACACATGTTTACTATGTTCCCAAGTCACTTTATTACACATTATTTTGAACTTGGGAATGCCAAATGGGAGGTGTGAAAAGGATAGATAAACCAGCTCAGAGAGACCCATGGACATTTTTGCATCAGAACAACAGTCTTAGATTGTAAGGGCTGGAACAGAGATCCTCTACTGTATTGTAGCATCTCAAGAACTGGCCCAACCAGGCTTTATTTAAATGCCTCCAGGAAAAAGAATTCACCACTTTTATCTAGACTTTTTCAATGCTGAATCTCTGTCATTATGAGCAAATGTGTCCTTAGGTCCAAATAGAACTGATTTTCTCGTAAATTAATTCAATTTCTTCTTTTATCATCTAGAACAACTTTGAAGAGTTCACCCCTTTTTATAAAGGACAGCTCTAGTAACACTTGAAAAAACCTGTCATTATCTCTCTACAAGCTTCTGATCTCCAGGCTATACATCACATCCAACCATTCCTTATATAGCCTTTTAAGTTGGTTATTTGCTGTTCTGGTTAGCTGTCTTTTTTTCCCTCTTGGTGCATTTTGTTTTCTTTGTATTTTTATCCATAAGCCAGCCAAATTCACAATGGAGTCAGGAAGCCATCATCATCATTATCATCATCATAGTCATTCTCCTGACACTATACTTCAGTATCAAGTAGGCACTGCTTAAAATTGTGTTTGTTTTGCAGCTGCATCCCACATTTAGTTTTCACATTGTCAGTAAGATACAAGGTAAGATCAAGTTTTTAACCATTGTTAAAATAAAGGAAAGGTTGAAAAGCCAGCCCATTCACAAAAAAATATTTTGGTAACAGCTTTCTACTTTTTCAAAACTTTTCTCAGATTTGGGACTTTGGGACTTATGAGCTTATTTAAGTAGTTCCAGTCCCGCTTTCAGGACTGAAGCCAGACAAGTAATTCCTGCACTTATTTATTTACAAAGTATATCTATCCTTACAAAGTTATGATCCAAATTTTCTTAAGTTGAATTGTTTTTGTCCCACCTTAGCTAATGTATCATCTACCCCTTTTTTGAGGAGGTTGGCTTGTTATGCACCTGGTCTTTGTTTTTATAGCACTTTTTTTCTTTTTCTTATCTTGTTTTTTACTGGCAGGGGAAGGATTAACCTTCAGGAGAGGATCAGCTCATTTCAGCTTGCGCACTATCAAGATAGCCAGATTCTTTTGGCAGGTATCAAAATATAACTCATCCAGGTTGCAAAGTCTTGATTAGGGAAGATTTGTTTGAAGATTAGTGATCTATTGAAAAGAATGGCAGTAACACAGAAATAGAAGAGCGATCACCTTGCCTATGGCTAGTAGTCCTACAAATCAGAACAATGTAATTCCGAAGATAGTCACACAGATGTAAGAGAACTACCAGTATGATACGGACAGCTAATTTTGTGATAGCATCGGCTTATGTCAAAGCAGAAGAGGTAGATAGAGCTTTAATAGTAAGAAAATGGCCTGATATTATAAATAATATATTGCTTTTAGGTGTGTTGGAAGTCAACACCCACCCACCTTTCTAGAGAAAGAAATATTTTGGGGAATATTAAAAAGGCAGAATATTATATTTCCCCAAAGGATCTTAAAGGCAGAAAAGCAGGCCCAGGTTTTCTTAATAGCCCCAAACAGAAACTCAGCAGGCCAGCTCTGTAGAAATGCAGATTTGATAATCCCATTCAGAAAGACTGAGGCCTCATTCATGTGCAAATACTACTGGGCAGAAGCCCATTCAAGACAACATATTTTGAAATCCCTTGTAGCAAAACTGATAGCTAACAATAGCAGAGTGACAGAATTAGAACCCTCACCCAAAAATCCAACACAGGACATAGCCATCAGTCACAGCCCCAGGGAAGCAGGACATGACCTTTAGGACTTAATAGGATTAACCCACCATCATCAGAATACCAAAAGGACACATTCAAAAGTTCATGCCACAAGAAAAGGAACAACTCCAAACACAAAAAAACCACCACTACCAGCTCCATATGGTCAGCCACCCCAGAAACACATGCAGTGTCACTGAAGTTTCTGGCAACTCAATAAACAGAACCTTCTTTCTAAAGCAGTCTCCTTTTTGTTTATTCCCGGCTTGGATTGGACCCTGATGAAGATTTTCTTCCAAATCTTGCTTTTGGAAGCTGGGAAGTAGCTAGGGCCTTTTTCTCCCAAGATACTAGATTTGGAGAATCTTTGGTGAATCTAAGAAACCACCACCACAGTATGAGTCCTGTTCATATATCTATCTCTGAATAACTTTGAAGAAAACAAAGTTTTCTACTGATTTACCCAGAACAGATATCCAGCCACCTATTATAATTTCCTAGACCCTCTCTTATCTCCTTTCTGTCCTCTGATATGACCACTAATCTTAGGCATGTTAAATATTTTTGATATATTTTTTGTAAAAAATCCCCTAAATGATTTTTTTAGGAATCCCCTCAGAACTTTATGACTTGTCATCATTATGATGTAGAAGCTTATCGCCTTTTTTGCCCCAGTTCCTCAAATTCATTTTTGGACCTTCTACGAGAATTTAAAAAACAAGTTCTCCTTTTTGCTGCCTTCATTTAGTACTCCTTTAATTCCATTGTCATCTGATGGTGCAATTGCTTCCATAGCCAGTTTTCGATTTTAGATATTTTAATAACTTTTTTTTATTATTCTTGGATTAACTTTTGCCAGCAATAGACTTATTTTTTCCCCATTATATATTTTGTCCCTGAATTTCTTTGGTGCTGGTTTCAGTTCCTTTTGGAATTTCTTATGTAGGCAATAATGCCTTTATGGGGAGAGGGAGAAAATTTTCTTTAGCAGCTTCTTTGACACTGTCCACTAAATATACTATTGAATGCTTTTGACTTAGTGGTACCTTTATTAAGCAATTACAGTACTATTATATTTTAATGATCCCAGGTGTACTGGAAAATAGCCCCTTTTGCCTACCCTTGTAAATCTTTTTTTTACCATTTTTTTACAATTTTAACAATCCCCTCATTGTTAGCTGTTTGTCAAAAGATCCAAAACTAATTAAACAAACCAAAGAGATTTATGACAAATCAAGAAAACAGAAAGAGAAAAAAAGGAACATAATTTATATCCAACCATGCAGAGTGCTCTTGCCTCCAGAATTGTGCAAACTTGATACAGTATGATACTAGCATATTATCCCCACAATTTCCAAAATATTTAGTACTAAACTTATATTTTTTCAGTTTTTTTTAGGAATCCAGAAATTCACACTCTTAAACTCTACAAGCTTATTCTTCCATAGTAAGATCAAATAGACAGCGAGGAATAATATGAGATGGCAAACAGAATGACTGTCTTGAAAGGAAGTGCTCATGATCATATTGGTAGGGAAAATAGGGTTGTTTGAACTCTCTCTCTCTCTCTCTCTCACACACACACACACACACACACAAACACATGAAGGAGGGCTTTGGTATTCAAATCCATGTATATAGGAAGTATAAAAGAATTAAATCTTCTCTCCAGATATATCAACAACTTTCTGTGAGATTTGTTGTTGTAGGCATTACCTTATAGCAGTGATGGTGAACCTTTTAAAAACCGAGTGCCCAAAAACTGGCCCCGCCCCGCTCCACCCCCTGCCCCGCCCCCGCTCCAACCCCCATCCCCCGGCCCACCTGCCCACAGGACCACTCACTGCCTCCAGGGCCTGCCAGATTGCCCAGGCAGTCCAGCAGCGCTATGGTGGCAACACCCTTTGCCCGCGCCCTGCAGCATCAACTGCATGATGGGGTGTGAGGGCAGAGTCTTGTCTACGCTGCCTGGCTGCCATGTCCTTGGCTGCGCTGCTCCACACCTGAGGGCGAGTCTCCTTCGTGGGGGCAGCTGGAGAGGAGGGGGTCGCAGGGGGAAGCAAGGCTGGGGCAATGGCACGTGTGCCCACAAAGAGGGCTCCGAGTGCCGCCTCTCGCACCCGTGCCATAGGTTTGCCACCACTGTCTTATAGTGTCCTTTCTCATTCCTGGTTTTCTCAAGGCCTTTTAAGAGGAACAATATTTGAGGATTGGTGACACTCAGATATGCTGGATGTTTCCAATGATCATTACCTTCATTTCTGGCCTCTGGCTTTTGGATGTTTGTTTTTTTTAAAAAAAATGTTGAGCCATTGCAAGATGAATGTTTAAAAGAGAAAAACACAAATGGCAAATGTATTCATTTCTGTAATTAATTAAATCTGAAATATTTCTAACATACCAGCTATCCAAAAAGATACAAAATGGACTATAATAAAGATAAATAACTTCCAGAAAAATAATAAAGAATAAAATGCATGTTAAACCAAACAAGACAACAATTCAAAAACCAAAGAAAATGGCACAAAAGAATAGTGCTACCGGTAATCAGTTAATAGTTTAACCAACAATCATCTTATAGAAGTAAATACAAGAGGTGAGATATGAGCAGTTTAGCTTTGTAGGACAATTTTATAGCATCCATGCTGCTGGAACATATTTAAACTAATGGGATATTTTTAACCTCAGATAAAGAGTGAATAAGGGCAGACACTATTATCAAGGTGTAAACAGTGAGTAAAAGTTATTCTTTTCTCTCATAATATTATTACTGGCAGTTGAACAGTAGGAGATTCAGGGCAGTCAAATGAAATGTTTTAGTAATATATATTCATTGGTTTGTTATTTTTTTTAAAATCTCCCTTACACTCAACTTGGATATATTCATTAATTCCCTTTTTATTTTCTTCATTTAGGAAAGACTCTGATTCTGAAATAGAGCCTTCCAGCTTTTTATAGTTCCTCTAACTGAATCGTCTTGACTATATTTATGTCTTTCCTAATTGGTACTATACATTCTACTTGAGCTTCCATGATTTAAATAAGCAGTAATGAAGGTCTAAATACACTTTATGTAAAGTATCCCATAAAATAACTTCAGCTTGTTATTATAAATAATATCCAAGGATTGGAAGAATATAGACTGGGAACACAGTCAGTAAACTAGGAGCTGTAAACTGCACCAACAGAAGATCCCCTCCACAGGATTAGAGCAGGAAGGAAAAATAATTAAAATGTCCCTCAACATTTTTTTTAATGCCTTGAAATTGCTTCAGGTGACACACATTTTGATGCTAGTTCTACAATGCACTTTTCCATTAGTTCAACAATCTGCACAACTTCAATTATTCCTATGCATCATTCATGTTCAAAATTATAGGTAGCATTCGTTTAGCGGCAGTAATTGGGATGGGAATTTCCACCAATAAGCAATATAGTTGCAAAGTGCAATGTCACATGACCAGATTATTTAGTGAGGGCAATCCCAGTGGCCATGTTAAGTGAGAATTGCAGTCTGTTTAGCAGAACGTCACGTGATTGTGGCTTGACACTTGGTGTCAGCTTTCAAGAAGCAAGTTGGAAGGGAAAGCTGCAAGTCCTAGTCACAAGAGGAGTTTCCTTAAGCAATCTGCAAGCAGGCCAATGGGCAGATGGGTACTGCGCAGAGGAATGCTACAGTCCTGGGGACAGGCACTACAGAATTGGGGCAAGGTGTGTTGCAGAAGCATGTTACTGAGTATGAGAACCTGGGATTTCATACTCTGTAGCAGGGAGAAAAAGCAATAGGAGCCGGGTCAATTTATGGGGGCGACTTGAGTCCTTCCCTTCTAGGCTATTAGCAGAGGTCACAAATAATGATCACAGGACAAGCCAGCTGCCAAGTGCCCAAACTGCAAACGCATGACCTTGGGAGTGCTGCAATTTTGAAGACCGACCATAAGCACTTTTTCTGCAGCACCTTCTAAAAAGGCCAGAGTGGTCACAACCTGAGGACCACCCGTAAAGGTGATTTGTTATCTAGTTTATGTGCAAATAACGTCCCTTTATTATGATTTGCACACTTTTAAATCCTATGTTAAGTAAAGCCGTTCATTTTTACCATATTTTTCTCATGTGGGTTTTCTTGCATTGCTTTTTCCATTTCTGCACTATCTGTAGCAGTGTTTCTCAACCTTGACAATTTTAAGGCATGTGGACTTCAACTCCCAGAATTCCACAGCCAGCATTGCTGGCTGTGGAATTCTGGGAATTGAAGTCCACATGCCTTAAAATTGTCAAGGTTGAGAAACACTGAATTCTGTAGGGACACTAGTCAGTTTCAAGACACTCTGAAACTTGGTGCTGGTACCAGGATTTGGTTCTACCGGACATTTAGTTTATCTTACATTTCCCCCCCACACACACTGCTCCTACTCTAGTTATAAAGTTTATATTCAGGAATAGCAACGGATCTTCTCGTTCCAATTTTTGATATGACTAATGGTATTTTCCAACCCTGCAGCTCCCTCCCACCTACTTGGGGCCTTCTTCCCCTTAAGGAACACCGCACGGCAGTGTTCCAGCACCTTCCTTGCGTGCAGGGATTTTTCTTTCCCTTTCAGCCTGAGCCACGTTTCTGTGTCAGCCTGCGCGTGAACTAGCACTGCTTTGTCCCGACCTCCAGAAACATTCCCATTCCTTCCCGGAAGGGAATGCTGCCCCTCCTGGCTCCAGATGTCCCCGAGCCGCTCCAGAAACCCGTCGAAAAGCTGCTCCGCGACTTTTCCCCCCTGCCAACAAGCGACAGGCGTCTGGCGGCGCTGCCTTTGCGACGACGGGAGCCGCTTTCTTTGGCACGAGGTCGGTCTTCGGGCGCTCCAGACCCGCAAGCAGCGAATTCCCCCTCCTTTTCCTTATTCGGGGGAATGGGAGGCGGGGGAGACCGTCGCTCGTTCTCTTGCAAAGTCTTGCAAAGAGGACTCGCGTTTGTCCAGCGCGCTGGAGGCAAAAGTCCGCGAAAGGAAAGCAGACATCGCCTCCGAGGCGCCCGCGAGCCGCTCCCGCTCAAGCCGCCGCTGTTGCTACCTGGTTTTTCCCCCTTCGGCGCGCTGCGGGGGGGGGGGGTTTGGGGTTGAGCAAACCTCTGGGCGGGGCGAGATGACGCACCCGGTTGGCATTAGAACGCTTCTATTTATAGGCCCTACGCCCGCCGCAGAGCACGCACCGCCTCCCCCTCCTTGTGCGGAGGAAGGGGAGAGCGGGGGAGCGTGGGCACGTGCTTTCTCGCGGCGGCGTGGCGACTCTCTTGTACTCGGTCGTTATTTTTTTGTTGTTTTTTTTTTTTGATTGCGCAAGGCGAGACAATGAGAGCGATAAGAATAATGCCCACCTTCCGAAAGGCCTCTTGGCTGGCTTGCGGTTCAGGGTGCCGTGGGGTCTCCTCCTGCCGTGCCATCGCCCTGCGAGCTGGAAAGCTATAGTCTTAAAATAATCACTAGCCGAGGGGAGGGGGGGGAGAAACCCTGTAGAGTTTAAGGCGCCTTCCCGCTAAGACAATCAGTGTTTCCCAACCTTGACTATTTTAAGGCATGTGGACTTCAACTCCCAGAATTCCACAGCCAGCATTGCTGGCTGTGGAATTCTGGGAGTTGAAGTCCACATGCCTTAAAATTGTCAAGGTTGAGAAACACTGCAAAAGCGCGCGCCTTTACCTTGGTGGTCGCAGCTCATAGAAAATCCAGCCTTGTGGTTTGCGCCTTGTTTTATTTCTCGTTTTCTAGCCACTCCGTGGTATGCTTTGTGCCCTTGGGACCATGTAACTATGCTAAAAATGCGGTTTTGATGACCTGGAAATCAACAATGAAAACGTGCTCCCTTCATTTCTGCAACCTTTGCTTCCTCCTTCCTTGAACAGCTCTTTTCCCTGTGTTTTGTTACTACCGTGTCATCCGAATCCTTTCTGAAGACTCTTGAACTGATCCTTTTCGCCCACTGTTTCCATTCAAATCCTCCACCATCACACGTGCTTAAAATAACGTTTTGTTCTCAACATAAAAAAATCACAAAAGGAGCATGTGAAACAAGGATGATTTTAAAAAAAAAAAGACTTGAATTTTTTGGCCGATGAAGCTCTGGCACAAGTAATTGGTTTCTAATTTGAAAAAAAAAAATGAGCTCTGAAATTGGCTTTTGTCCATCCTCTCTAAGTAGGAAATCTATACTTAACTGTTCTGCAATAGACTGGAAACTAATCAACTAGTGACCTACAGCATCTGGAATAATACAACCATCATTGTGCTAAAATCATAGCAGTAAGGAGAGGCATCAGCTCAACAATGGTTGTGTGGGAAGTTAACCCAGAGAAGGAAATATTAAAAAGGCAGGGAAAAAATATTGTTCACCAAAAGGATTTTTTAAAAGCATTTTTTGAAAAGCAGAAACCAAACCTGGCCTCATCTCTGCCCAGGGCAGTAGCTAGTCTTATACAAATGCAGATGTGGAACCATCAGAAAGTTGAAGCCAGAGCCATCAAGAAGACANGAGCTGGAAAGCTATAGTCTTAAAATAATCACTAGCCGAGGGGAGGGGAGGGGGGGGGGAGAAACCCTGTAGAGTTTAAGGCGCCTTCCCGCTAAGACAATCAGTGTTTCCCAACCTTGACAATTTTAAGGCATGTGGACTTCAACTCCCAGAATTCCACAGCCAGCATTGCTGGCTGTGGAATTCTGGGAGTTGAAGTCCACATGCCTTAAAATTGTCAAGGTTGAGAAACACTGCAAAAGCGCGCGCCTTTACCTTGGTGGTCGCAGCTCATAGAAAATCCAGCCTTGTGGTTTGCGCCTTGTTTTATTTCTCGTTTTCCAGCCACTCCGTGGTATGCTTTGTGCCCTTGGGACCATGTAACTATGCTAAAAATGCGGTTTTGATGACCTGGAAATCAACAATGAAAACGTGCTCCCTTCATTTCTGCAACCTTTGCTTCCTCCTTCCTTGAACAGCTCTTTTCCATGTGTTTTATTACTACCGTGTCATCCGAATCCTTTCTGAAGACTCTTGAACTGATCCTTTTAGCCCACTGTTTCCATTCAAATCCTCCACCATCACACGTGCTTAAAATAACGTTTTGTTCTCAACATAAAAAATCACAAAAGGAGCATGTGAAACAAAAGGATGATTTAAAAAAAAAAAAAGACTTGAATTTTTTGGCCTATGAAGCTCTGGCACAAGTAATTGGTTTCTAATTTGAAAAAAAAATGAGCTCTGAAATTGGCTTTTGTCCATCCTCTCTAAGTAGGAAATCTATACTTAACTGTTCTGCAATAGACTGGAAACTAATCAACTAGTGACCTACAGCATCTGGAATAATACAACCATCATTGTGCTAAAATCATAGCAGTAAGGAGAGGCATCAGCTCAACAATGGTTGGTTAACAAGGTAAGAGATTAGTAATTAGGAAATAGCCTAACTAGAATGTGAGTTGTTCAAATGGTTTCTTCTCCACAGTAGGAGACAAGACTTGTACTCAGATGCCCACCCCATCCCTAGATGACAAACAGCAGCAGCATGATCTCATCCACTACAACAATATTTCTCAACCTTAGCTATTGTAAGATGTCTGGACTTCCACTCCCAGAATTTCCCAGCACTGGAAACTTGGATCACAGTGATCTACAACAGGCAACTCTGCATACTTAATACTTCTTTCTTGTCTTCAACAAAACTGTTTGTTTAGTATATCCTATGCTCTGCTGTTCTGAATATGGGATACTATTTTTTTGAAAAGAGAGATGTGTAATTGTGGCTGCTGTGAAGTCTGACACTTTAACAGAAGCACCTACCAAGGTGATAGGAAAATCTCAAAGGGTCGTCAAAAAGCTATTCAGATCTTCCAATTTGCTGAAGAAAAAATTTAATTAAGTCTCCATGTTTGCAGAAGATCCAACTGCAGGTAAGTATACATCCTATCAATTAATGGTTTATCCTTGACAATGAAACTATAGGGGGAAAAATCCATATTCATTCTTAACCTACCCAACCCAAAAATTCAGGTCAAATCTATGCCCTGATTGACATGCCAATTGGAACAGACCAATGATTGCCATAAAGTTCTGAGATATTTCCAACAAGACTATTTTGATGTTCCTCAGAATAGCAAGCTAGTTGGGGTGATGGGGGACAGGATTCCAGCACCATTTTCAAGGCTATTCTGTTTTTGAAAGGGATGCCATTAGATAGCACATTCACAATGGAAAGTTATGGACAGGGAAATAACAGAATAGATTACAGTAGGTCTGTCCCTCTATCTTCCAGGCTAGGGTGAACAAAACTAGGAATGGTTTATTTCAAAGAGTTATTTACTCCATCCTAACTATGCAAAAAAGTGGTCAAAATGTGAAAATGTCACTTGCTGAATCTTGGCAATCAAGAGAGCTGCTTTTAGAAGAGTTTATCTTGCCTGTTTTAGAATGAAGAAATGTTAACAACTTTAATTAAATCTCTGACGCTGATGAATACCTCAGTGTGTCAATTGTATCTCTAGGGAGTCCCTTTGCCAATCAACCCTATCAAATCAATTTTATCAGTTCTGGTCATGCTAATTTTGTCAAAAGTAGCCTTCTCAGCCATTGGGACAATCAAGCTCAGGTCAAGCACTCTGGAATCTTTCTGCTTTCCTTATAATGTCATCATCTTTCAAGATGCCTTTTTGCTTTAATAGACTAAAACCAATCAAGATGCACTGTAGTCTTTCTTTCCTTTGTAATCCTATTATTGCAAATTTCTCCCAAATTAGGTGGGAGTATTCACTCATTTGCACCTCACAAATCAACCCAGAGATTTCACTGCAGGTAAAAATGACCAGGCTCAAATTATCCTACTATGGACACATTATGTGAAAGACCTTGCTCTCTGGAGAAGGCTTTAATGCTGGGAAAGGTGGAAAGAAAGAGAAGAGGATGGCCAGCAGCAAGCTGGATAGGCTGCTACAGTAGCAATGAGTGCACCACTGGAAGAGCTGAAGGACCAGTTAGGAACAGACCATCATGGAGAAAATATATGTGGTCACTAGGAGTCCAAAACAGCTTGATAGCATGTAATCAATCATCGCCTGCTGAATCTAGCTGACCCAATATTTTTAGCCAAGCAGAAATGAATGTCCTAGAGTAGACTAGAGCTCCCAAAGTTGGTGTCCTCGCCCATCCCACAATATTGCTAAAGAAAGCAAGAGAACTATTGTGGGTCTGGGAGGAGTGCCAAACTAGTGGCCCAGGAAATTAAGATTCCTCTAAACCAGAGAAAATGTTTTCCTGTTTTCAGAGTTCCTAAAGGCTGAGATTCTGGTATAGATAAGTAAATAAGGCTGCTGAGATAGAACTGTGATTATGAAGAGCTCCAGAAACATCCCTTTAAATTGGGGGGATAGACCATCAAATAGTAAATGCAGTTCATTTTAAATATGAATAAAGTGATGGATATTGCAGCTCCTTTAACTTCTTATACATGGTGGAATCTGAACCACAGGTGGAATCTATAACTAAACTAGAATATATCTTGGGGTCATAGTGAATATTTCAGTGAAAATGCCAACATCCTGTGTGGGGAAAAAGGCAATGTTCTGCTTGAGATCATTAATAAAGGGACTGAAAATAAGATTGCCAGCATTGTAATGCCTGTATATAATTCTAAATAGGTCTGTGCCTGAAATACTTTGTATAATTCTGGTTGCCACATTTGAAAACGTGTAATAGAGTAGAAAAAGTGTAGAAAGGGGCAATCAGAATGATTAGGAAGCTTGGACACGTACAAGAGAAAAACTAGAATATTTATTAAATGGGATTAAGATCAAAGAATATAAAACTATGCATGCATGCATGCATGAATTAAGTAGACAGAGTTTAATGTCCCTTTCTCAATCTTATCAGAATCAGGAATCATCCAACAAACCTGACTGGAAGAAATTTTGAACAGATAAACTATACAACTAATCTAAGACTTCATTATTGTGATGAGGGTGTTCACTACTTTGTGTTTAAAAGGGATTGACTAGATTTGTGGGAGGATGGGTGGGTCTATCAAAGTCTGTCTTAAAGATTCCAGTTGAGGATACATCCCACAAAATATCAGTTGCAGGAGGGGCAGGGGAGAAGGGCGAACGTTCACCTCCTGCTGTGAGCATCCAGAAGCATCTGGTTGGCCATTGTAAGAAACACAAAGCTGGACTAAAATGATTCAGATTTGATCCAGGCTACTTCCATTCTCTAGCTACTTTATAGGCTGGTCCAGTGAGACTCTGAAAGAAAGAAAAAAATCTTTTTTAAAACTCCTCTTTTGTCTTCAGATTAGAGGCTCTCCACACTTTCACCCCAATCCCCTTGAAGTAAGTATGGGTGTGTGTGTTCCTACTTGCCAGTTTCTTTTTCTATTTTTGACATAGCATTTTACTCTTTATTAGGTATTTGAAATTGAATTACTAATTTCCTCCAGCTAAAATAATTAGAATTCGTTATGTTCTGCTATTCCCCAAAGAAATTAGTTGAATATTTTGATCCTATGTGCTTTATGTGTGTCAATACAAATTCCTTTAATTGAAAGAGATCACTGTATGTATGGTAACTGGATTCAGTTAATCAAAACACCCTTTTGGCCACTCTTTAAAACTCCCTTAGTCAATGTATTTTAAGAAGCATTTTACAATATGAAATAGAACGGTTCTGGTAATAAAGGAGCCTTCATGCTGCCTGTTTGCCAGGCAGGGGCAAAGAGGTATTTATAAAAGGATTGGTGATTGTTAATGAGATAAAGGGGCAGATATAAACTGGGCCCTAGGCCCAAAATATGGCTTATTTTACTTGCCTTCTACCAGTGCTAGCAGGAAATTACATAGCCTTCAGTCAGCACAGCATTGATATGATAAATATATGCTGCATAGATGGTGGGGAGGGACAAAAAGGATAAATGAGGACCCACATATTATTTGATTTATATGTGTGGGTCATAAAGCAATTGTACACAATATTTGCATCATTTGTGCAATGACATCATGATGCATGCATCATTTTGATATAGCTTTTGTTATGGGTACATATAATTTATACATTATAATTCAGCATTTAAGTGTATCACTATGATCAAAAGATAGACGGGTTTATTTTAATGGTTGCAAAATATGTAACTGGCAATCTCAAGAGATTGCAAAATATCCTGGTATTATTAAGAACAGACATTATCAAACCATAATATGTTCAAACAAAAACATTAATTAAGGAACAATCTAATACAGAGATCCCAACCTTTTGGGCACTAGGGACTGGTTCTGTGGAGAGAGGTTTTTCCGTGGACCCAAGGATGTATGGCTTTATGTGCTGCCTGCATCCTACGGATGGGGCTTTGCTTGTTTGTGCAGACCAGTTGCTGGTCCACGGACTGGGGGTCGGGGACCCCTGATCTAATAGATAGCTTTCTGGTTTTTTTTTCCTTTTTGGAGAGTTTATAAATTGTCATAAAATATTTGATATTTTATCAATTTCAGTTTATTAAAGATCTGCTTACTTAATATAGCTGCTAAACAAATCACTACAATAGTGCTTAGTGGAAATAAAAATTCCAGGCCTCTAACATTAATTCTGGTAAAGCAATCACTATGTAGAGATTTATATGGTTATAGAGCTACTCTGAGTGTTGGGAATTAAATTCAAACAGGGATGATCTGTAAATGTATAAAACTTGGGACAAGGTTAGTGTTATTAGTTTTTCTCAATTAGGGATCCTGCTTGTCCTAAGCCAAATAAGTGCTTTGACTAATCTAAGACTAGTTTTCCTACTTGATTTCATAAAGCTTGGAGGTCAGAGATGAAGAAAAATTGTATTCACTAATTTTGAAACATGATTCGCTAATTTAGTACAAAATGAGGTTCATACTGCCATGAAAGAGCTGGAGTCCACTCTGGGACTGATATTTTTAGAGCCTGAATAGTCCTGCTCCCCACAGCATTTCACATACTAGCAGGATTTTTGGTTTGGATTCATTGTGGGTTATTGACCCATCACAATTATGTCTGTAGCAGAGGTGAACAAGTTTTTTGTTGCCAAGGATTGCACATTTCTTTGACTGCCGGCTGCTGATACCTGATGTCATAGAAGTGAGCACAGCCAGAAATGTTGGAAGGACTTTTATTTTTTTAAAAAGTGAAATGGATGCCTTAAGTTTTAATTCTAAGCCTTTACCACGTAGGCTCTTGCAACTGACAGGGTGTACACAAAGCAAGTAATAAAAAATGTGGGGAAAATTGGCTTGGTTTGGAAGAGGTTCTAAGAGGTGATGTGGATTTCAGATTTACTCTAGAACAGTGTTTCTCAACCTCAGCAGCTTTAAGTTGCTGGCTGGAGAATTTGGAGAATTGAAGTCCACACAGCTTAAAGTTGCTAGGATTGAGAAACACTACTCTAGAAAATATTAGAGGAGTTGTACATAGTCCATGGATAGCAAGTTATCAACTTCTGGATTAAGGAAATGAAGGAGACACTTTTCTGTAGCATTTTAAATGATAAACTATTGTATGTCCACAAATCATAAATACATGTATAGACATACTCTAAGATAGAGAAGGACAGAAGATTGGCCTAATAATCAGATGGAAACTGCATGTTCCCTAGCCAGATGCTTGTTCCTAAATCCACATGTGCTAATATAATGGAATTCAGGACAATATTAACCATATTGGAAATGTGTCTGCTGTTATTTCCATTTCTGTTTTATTGGTATTAATCTTATGGACTCTCCTGATGATGAAGATTTGGTACAGAACCCCAAACATATTGCCATCTTATGCCAAATGTTTCCCAGCCAGCTTTTCCTCGGATATTTAGTCCTTTAGAGACAAACAGCTGCAGCACTGCAAGGCTTTTTGGCATCTGGAGGCTGCTCAATGTTTCTGTCTCTCACATCTAGTAAATGCCCCTACTATGCTTTTTCTTTCTCTTCCCACTGCTTAAACAATACATCCTCATTGGGTTGTAGCCAGCTTACAAATGTGACTGAGGGTGAAAAGCAATGAAGGAACATCTACAACACACAGCTCCTTTACAGATCTCCTTGCTGCTTATAAAAAGAAATCAAGGGCTGTTACTGGATTAGTTTGCTATAAGGGTTTATAGTCCAATATTTGCTAAGGAGTCTACATGCAGATTTCACCACTTATGCTTTAATTGCTTCTTTCCATGCTGATCTGTTGCAGTAAATTCCAAATCTAGGAGCATCTAAAAGCTTTAAAAGTATATTAGGGTATGTCTTCATAGTGAGCTCATATTATCTTGATATATATGTGTATGTATTGTGTGTATGTATGTATATGTGTATGTATGTATGTATACACACACACATACACACACTCAAGAAACAGTGTTGACAAATACAGGAGGTATAGTGCCTGTCACAGAACCATTCCTAGATGCAATGCAGACAACTTTATTCTGTCAGTTAATTCATTTTGTATGGCAAAACTTTTATCTGAGCATCTGAAGGAGTGGAGCTGATTCATGTAAACGTATACCATAGTAAAATTGTTAGTCATTTCCTCCCTTCATTTGTTCTCTCCCTCACAGAGAAAGCCTATTTGCCTCAGTTATGCACAATCAAGAATTCTAGCTGATCAAATTCCATATAGAACAGTGACTTGAGAAATTCATGTGGTATCATTACATTAAACACATCAGCAGGAGAGTAGGAGACATGACATGTGGCCAATCTTGATCAGACTATATTGCCTACTGAAGCCAATCCGAGAAAAGAACATTTTTTATGTTGGATCTGAATAGCTGCACATCCCTAGAATCTACCAATGATTTTATATATTATGATTTAACTTATTTATCAGTGTCAATATCTGCTTTTTAATATGTTATTCTGATGGAGAGGAGATTCATAGATGCATTTTCATTGCCTATCTCTAAATTTGAAGTAATATATCAATATTTATACTTTTTTGTTCAGTCAGTTCATAGTTCCTGACTTCAACTAAGATGCCTGTGTCTGTGTACTATATATGTGTGGTGTGTGTATGTACTTAATTTCCATAAATTATACTTGGATGGACGGCATCAGAATGTATTAACTGATTCATTGTAAAATATCATGCATTTGCATTTGTAATTGATATTACATCTGTTAAAGTCCACTTTTTGATCCACGTTTAATGTCTTGCTAGCACATATATCATCTGATGCTGCACTTATGAAGTTATGCTAATAAATAGTATATAAACTGCATATTAAGCAATAGATGAAAAACTACAGATATCAAATAAAATTGATAGAAAACATTTTTCATTTCTCCAGATTCCCTCAGTGCAATGTACAATCTGAAAAAAATAAATATGTTCAGTTCCATTGAGTTCATGAGCAACCATGTGGAAACTCACTTTTAAGTTCAGTGGTCCTAAACAAAGTACAAAATTGTTTATCCTGAGTGGCTATGAAGAAAAAGTTATTAACTGAATAATCTCTTTGCTATGACCACTTGGAACTTAAGAGCAGAATTTGTCAAGTCCTTTGTTACACATTGACTGGGTATTCCTAAACAATAAAATGTTTCAGCATTATTTATAGCTTTATAAACACTTTTGTAAATGTACTTCTATATTTAGGTTTGTTTTTTTCTTGGTTAGTCTGTGCCATGTTTGACACACATTTCAATGTTACAGTTCTTTGGGGTAAATCAACCATAAATTATGCTTACTTGTGACTTCATTCTGCGAGGATCTGGATTACACTTATACCCATATTTTTGATGCCACTGCCGGCTTCCAACTGTGTCTGGCAGTCTCCAATGCGATGGTATCTGATATTGTTTCAGTACCACTAGTGAATCTGTAGTATACCAAGAGCAAAATATACTACTTTTGTAGGAATCTTTTAAATAAGAAGTAGAATCTGTGGGGAAAGAGAATGAAGAGCTCCAAACTTTGATATGACCAGCTTATTTATATCAGATATCACAGATGTATAATAAATGACGAGTGCTTTAAAATCTGTTTCCAGCATGCATACTTCAGCAATTAGGAAGCAATTTGTTGTGCACCATTTGAAATTCCAAATAATTTCACCATCCGTGAGCTGAGAAGGACTCTGCACACTCATCCTTTCTCTGTGAAGGCAGCAGGGAGCTAGGGCTGTAAAGAGCAGTTGGTCTGCCAATACAGTACTCTTGCTGCAGAAAACTGCCCATCCCTCCCCATTGCTAGGCGCTTTCTAAAGTGGACTTTTCTAATGCTATCTTCTTTCCCAAGCTCTTAAGACTTTCTCTTTATGGCAAACAATCTGGTCCCCACCCCCATTTCCTCCACCGTTCTCCTGGCCCTCTCCCCCTTCTTTCTCCATTCCCAGTGTCCTTGCAGTGCTTGTTATCTGACTTCCATAATTGCCTAGGAGACATCTCCCCTCCTAGTCAAGGCAAACTTTAATTCCTATGTAATTTTAGCAGAAGATAGTCTCCTTCTGCTTTCAACTTCAGTGCATTTTGCTCACTTCTCCCATTCTTCCCTTTTATTTCTTTTAGCAGACACTTTGGATTGCTATCTTGTCTTTTGCATCTTCTATTGGTACTAGTGAATCCTTTTTTTTCCATTCAAAGCAAACTCAACCCAGTCTTAATTACCTATGAGATAGAAACTAGGATTCGAAATGAGGAAAAAAACACTAATCTACATATCCTCCAATCCAACCCCTAATAGCATTTCTCATACAGAAGGATATAGTTTGTACTTACTTAGAACTAAGTACGTACACTACACAGAAGTTCAACTTTTTAAAATATTATTTAATATGATTTTATGGATGTCCTGCTACAAAAATGAAAGTGATCAAACCTTGCGCTACTAACTGCTGCCAACAATTTTCTGATTTGTAAAGACCCCCAGAAATAAAAGTAGAAAGTATAGAAATAATGTCACAAAGACAAACACAAAACACCATTAAGAGACATGTATAATAGCTAGCAAAATTCTAGCAAAAAATGTATTAAAAATCACCTATTTTTCCCAGGATACCTATTAAGGAATTAATGCAGCCACAATTGTATTTTAATAAAAAGATTGCCAGTGTTTCTACAATATGCAGATACTACCTTCTTTCTGCTTAATGTATTAAATAGGAAATAAATGATGTTTTAATTGTTGACTGGGAGCCACCCATAGTTCGATATAAATGGGCAGCTATATAAATATTATTAATTCTCAGGCATTGAGTGGAGAAAGCTGTTTTAGTTCATCAATTATCCCTAAGAAATTTCCCAAAATCAGCCTAACATTTATTTACTTGCACATTCTGAAGTTTATGTTGGTTCAAGTATGAAATAGAAAAGAGAATGGTTGTCTTTTTATCACAAGGAATGACATACTTTGTTCTTAAATTGAAATATTTCATCGTTTAAAAAAGCATCTTCAGTGAGAATGTGATGATATACAAATTTATTCAAGCTTAACTGACTGGAGAATCAATGAAAAGTGCTATGCATACCTAACTCATAACTAAAGACTTCTGAATTCCATGGAGTTTCTGTGTAAACATATACAGGTTGTCCTCGAGTTACAACTGTAATTGGGACCAGAATTTATGTTGCTAAGCAAGGCAGTGGTTAAGTGAGTTGTGCCTGATTTTATAACCTTTTTTTGCCATGGTTGTTAATCAATTCAATGCAGTTAAATGAATCTTGCAATCATTAAGCAAAGCTGGCTTCCTGCATTGAATTTGCTTGTCAGAAGCTGGCTGAAAAGGTTGCAGGTAGTAATCACATGATCCCTGGACACTGCAATCATTGCAAATTCATGTGGGTTGCTAAGCACCAAAATTTTACTCACATGATCTTGGGGATGTTGTGATGGGTGTTGACTGTGAGACTGGTTGTAAGTTACTTTTTTAGTGCCACTGTAATTTTCAACAGTCACTAAACAAATGGTTATAGGTCAAGGACTATATATCTATATAGTGTTGATTTATACAGTAGCCCTGTTTAGATCTACTTTTATATGATATTCATGTGCCCATGGATATAACCTTTGGGGTCACTAGACCTCTTGCATACTTTTTAAAAAATATAGTTCCACCCTCCACTTTTTATCTAGAAATGCTTCTAGGTCCCTTATACAAAGTATGGGAGAAGAAAACATATGGAAGGTGAAATATGATTCTGACACTTTTAAAAAGAGTGCAGAGAAGAGCAATAAAGATGATTAGGGGACTGGAGGCTAAAACATGAAGAACAGTTGCAAGAATTGGGTATGAAAAGGAGTAGGGGTGACATGATACTGGTAGCAGTGTTCCAATGTTTGAGGGACTGCCACAAAGAAGAGAGAATCAATCTGTTCTCCAAAGCACTTGAGTGGAGGAGAAGAAGTAATGAATGGAAACTTATCAAGAAGAGAAACAATCTAGAAATAAGGAGAAATTTCCTGTTCCAATGAGAACAATTAACCAGTGGAATGGTTTGCCTTCAGAAGTTATGGCTGCTCCATCACTGGAGGTTTTTAAGAAGAGATTGGACAGTCATTTGTCCAGAATAGTATAGGTTCTCCAGTTTGAACAGGAAGCTGGACTAGGAGACCTCCAAGGCCACTTCAACTCTTTTATTCTGTTATTTTGTAATAAGAATGCACCAGTTTAGCTTTTAATAAATGGGAATTTTATGACTGGTCATGTCCATCATGGTAGATATTTTGCAAACAGACATGCCTGCTTATAGCAAATATTTTATGAGAGCATTTACAACAATCTTAAAAGTCCAAATGTGCCTACTGGTCACAAAAGTACTGAGGACTTTCTATATGTGCCAATATAAAACCCTGCATATTCTGAGCAACATGAAGTATAATAGGGGTTGGCTCTACTGTGTGATTTCCTAGAATGACCCAGCTTCCTTTTTAAAAAAACAAAACAAAAAACCCATCTAGTTCTTGAAATCTCTTAACTTGCACAAGAATTCCCATGAGATTTCACCAGTACTTATTTGGAGTTCCCATGAATTTTCTGCCATTTATGTTTTTTTTATTTAATACTGGCAAGATACAGATGCCACTTAGGCATGCTAGAGATGCCATGTTATTAATCCTTGCGATAAAGATGTGTTCTCACACAGTAGGGAAACCATACATGTATCACTTATCATGCTTGATTGATCTCAGCGTATCTTGGTCCATGCTTCAAAACATAAGAAATTGTATTCTTTCCCCAACTCCATACTCATATGTGTATTCACAACTCTACAATATTGCCCCCAAAGAAACAGGAGTTTTGGTGGGAAGAAATTAAAAAATAATTTTACAATTTGCATACCAATAATATGACCAACTGCATCTAAATTCACAACAGGGTCCTGTCATGCTGGATGCAGGATATGAAAAGCCAATCCCAATCAAATTGATATACACAGTACAGTAACTGATTTTGAAAAAAAAGCAGAATCAGACTTAATTAGTATTTTGATGGGAGACCATTAGAAAATCGGGCTATAGATTAAATTGAGAAGTCAAAAACCCTCTTAAAGAAGGCAATGGCAAACTATCTTTTGACAAGAAAACAATATTGTACAATATGGATATGTCCATACTGTCACCAGGTGTCAAGCTTGACTTGATATTTAATAAATAAATTTGATCTTTTTTACTGTATTTCTGGAATGTTTTATACAATAAAAAGCATTAATTTACCTGATAAAAAATTAGCCCATCACATCCTGTCTTTATAAACTATAAAGTTTTAAATAAAGTTTATAAACAATTACCATATTGTTAGTGCCAGCAGGCAAGATTATTTGATCACCCAGGCAATGAGTGTTAATTCAGATAAGCTGATACAAGGTAATAGACCCAAATAAACCTACGAATTGTTGCCATTGATTACACCAGGCGTGTCCAACCTGTGGCTCATGGACTGCATACAACCCTGGACTGCTAGTAATGTGGCCTCACAAGCTTGTAAACTTTAACATTATGTGATTTTATATTATAAAGCTACATTATATATTTTATATGGAGCCCAAGACAATTCCTCTTCACTCAGTGTGCCCAGGCAAGCCAAAAGGTTGCACACCCATAGATTATACACTTAGATTGCTGAAGATTTAAGCGTACTGAACGCAGTCTAGGGGCCTCTTCTGCAATGCTCCCCGATACTATTAGGCTATATATACACATACCCAGAATCGACTGACGCCAATGACTTATTTTCTAGCACCCTTTAAACCTGGCACAGTTTGGGCGGAATGCTTTTTTCCACCATTTGAGTTTATGATTCGATTCACACATCGCGTGAAGGCATACAGCGGTTGGTCCGCTTTCTGTCTGGGTTGTTGTACGGGCACTCCCTACAATCTGGGTTATGATTGAGTACGTTGTTTACCCAACCCATTGTCGATTCGGTAATAAACCATAGTTAACCCAGCCGCAGCTTTGCTGTGCGCAGTACCGCGTGCCATTTGGAAAGTGACAGCCCTCTGAAGTGATTGATTCTTGAAGCGGGGGGGGGGTGGATGTCTTGCGAGTCGTGGCGCCTTTCCTCGCCACGCTACGGGCAGCACCCGCGATCACGTTGGGGCTCCTCAGGATGCCTTCAAAGTGAGGAGGAGAGAAGCCTCAGCCAAACGGCTTATGCCTGGGCGCGCTTTTTCAGTGTCGAAAGAACCCGCCCAGGGAAAGCACCCTTGGATTTTCCTCGCCTGATGTAGGCGAGCTTTTCCAGAGAGCAGAGAAACAAAACGGGAACCATAAGCCAATTCACGCCCCGTATAGTACGCCGTCCCCTCGTCTCTACCCAGGGGCTCCTAGGCAGCCCGAGGGAGTCGGATCAGCACAGAGGAGACACATACACACATATATATATATTATATACACATATACACATACACATAGAGGCAGCCCTTGTTTCTCCTGTCCCTATGATTGGGCGGTCCTATCTTGTCTATCAAACGAATGCTACTGGGATTGGCCCACTTTGGACAAACCAGGGATAGAAGAGGGGGGAGAATCCCTCCCCCGCTGCTCTCCCTGGCCAGCTTCTCCCACCCTCTCTTCCTTTTCACCCCCCCCCCGTTCCGCAGCAGTGTCCTCAGAAGACTCATTGAGCGAAAAGGGGCAGGAACCCCCCACCCACCGCGGCCTTTGGGCAAAGAGCGGACTAGGCATTGGTAGATAGGGCTGTCACTCCGTGCCAGCTGGCTTTGACATAGGGCCCCTGGAGAGCGGTGGGCGGGTTCCCTCTCCACCTCCTCCTGTGTCTAACTCAAAAGTCTGTGAGTCACTGACTGCACAACCCATCAATCCCATTAAATGCCTTGTGCAGGCGGGCAGGCGGTGTTAGTGCTGCCGCCGTCGCTTCTGCTCTCTGAGCACGGGGCTCCTCCTGCTTCTCTTGCCTCCGCCCTCCCAGGGCACGAGCTGCTTCGGCTCCTCAAGGTCTCTCTTCCTCCTCCTCCTCCTCCTCCTGGCTAGCTGGTTGTACTTGTTACGGTGTCACATCCTTCTTTTCCAGCTGCAGTACCAACTTCCCTCCCAGCCAGCCTCCCTGCTTGGCAGAGGCTACAGCAAAGTGATGGGATAGAGCAGAAGCCGCTTGACTACCTCGGGCGTCTATATATTAAGTCCTTAGCAGCGTGGATCGCCCCTTCCCGTCTTCTTATCACATTCCTACCCTGCTGTTTAAGTCTCCCCGTTGTCTGCCTCCCTTTTTCTTGTTATCCCCCATCCCCTATTTCCTTGTTCCTTCCACCCCTTTCTTAATCTTTTAGTTTCCCCCCCTTTCCCCCTCTGTGCTTATGAATTTGGATCCTTGAATTCTCCCGCAAAGGGTGAGTACAAGAGAATAAATAATGGTGTTTTTAGCATTTGTTTAAAGGAGTCGGGTGCTCTATTTGGTGTGTTATATTATATAAATATAAAAGAGAGAGGTGAGCTTTTAAGCTTTATTCTACGAGTTTTTTAAATAGGTTGCTGGTTATTTTTCTTCTAGATTATTACTAACTTTTCTGAAAGTTGATTTAAATTTTAAAAACTTAAGAAGAAATACATTTTTTCTTAATACTGCTCCCCTTTTACTTCTGTTTCTTCCTTATCTTGGCTGACAGTGACTCCATCCCCACCTCTTTCATAATAATATTGAACACTGATCATTATCGGTATGAAATGGTTGATGTTCACTATAAACACTGTATATGTTTATATGTGAACTGCAACTTCAACCATACTTAACTTTCATGGATGACACAGAGACTTATTTCAAAAAGATTCATTGCAACTTTTGGGTAGAAAAATATATCTTTTCATACATCCCTAGTATTAATTTGTGGACCAGCCTAATAATATCTATATATATTGATATGTCAAAAAAAAGGAATGCCACATTTTGTAGTATCCATTCAGGTATAAAATGTTTATATGCAGATACTTAAGTATAAAATAATGCTATCTGCTTTTAGTGTATATTGTGGTTATCTACTGTGGGCCCAAAAGAAAAGTGAATAGCTGTTAAGTAGCAAGAATGACTACATTTTGAAACAGGCAAAAATATATTTTAAATTGTTATTAACTCTTTAGTTTAAACATCAAGATCTTTTTAGATAATTACAAATTATAGTGAATAGATCCTCTAAATTTTGAAGCAGTCTACCACTAACCACCAGTTGCTGTGGGGCTTTAAGGAGAAATTGCTGTTAGACTCATGTTCTACTTGTGAGTTTCCTTAAAGCATTTATTTGGACATTGTGACAAGCAATGCTGTATCTGATGGATCTTGGATATAATTCTGTGACACTCTCAGTAGTCAATAACTTTTGTCTCACAGTTTCTTCATTCTTCATTAGATATTTTTTAAAGCTAATAGGCTAAAGTTAAGGATCTTGGATAAAATAAGTGCCTGACTGGTATGTCATAAGCTGTCAGTTAACACTGGCGCCAAAGCCACATTTCATTTTGCAATTTCACATTTTGTATGTAATGAGCTATTCTGAATAGACACACTGTCTATAACTGTATGTACAAAGGATGAAGTGACATGTGGTTAAATAGTGTATTATGATTATCCTTTGTTAATTTAATACATTTTGCCTGTAAAGGGTCTTAATGCACTTCAGTTCATTGTTCTAGCTAGTGGGAGTGGACCATTACAGGGAATGTGAGTTACTTATGATAGGTGGCAACAACACATTTAATATTGAAGAACTAGGTTACCAAATGCATGCCTGGGTTAAAAATGAATCCTAGGTTGCACTTCCTCAAAGACATAATTCTAACTCGAAAGGCTGGGAGTTTTCCTGTTTCATAAAATGGGCCTGTTCAAGAAACAGCTAATATTCCTATGGATATTGCTATAAGGTGAAATCTTGGATACTTTTCCCCATCTAACTTTTCCTTTGTCACGATTTAGCAACCCCTCCCTCTTTTTAACATATTACTTCCTGTATGGTTGCTTCCAAGCTTTGTGAATTTAACAATATAGAATGGCATTCATTATTAGGTTTCTTTCTGTTTTAGGGTCTTGGACCTGGAATCATAATATGTAAGAATCGCCATGGTTTTTATGTCTATTCTTAAGAAAAATGAAATGCTTCATAGCAACAGGCCAATAACACATGTCCTTTCTTCTTTGGGATTTGGTACTCTGTGCTGTTTTGTATTGTTTTCTGATTGTGCAAATTTCAAGAACATTTCTCCAGTCTGCTGAAGAAGTTTGGTTTCTGTGGCTTTTTTTTTCCTGAGATGGTGTGCCTCCTAAATTGGCTTTGATATGGATACTTTCTAAATTGCTGCCAGATTTTAGCCAAACCAGCTGTGTATTTTTTTAAAATTGTTATTGGTCTTTGGAATGGGGAACTAATTCAGGTAGCGGACAGCCTGCTTTCCAAGCCCTTCTCTTCTCTGCAAAAGCCCATGTATTTTCCTGGTATTTCGGAGAACTGTTTGCTGCCAGTGAAACAGCAGGGCTGACTGGTTGAGCAATGTTGGCAGGAAACTCAGAATAAATATGAATGAAAATAGGCTAGCGGCCATTTGAAGGTGTATTCAGTGGCTCTGCTGGCAACAAAAAGAATCTCCATCTGTATAGCACACGTACAAAGGCATTTACAAGAGCAGGTCTTTTATGTCTGGCTAACACTATTAAGAGTCTCAGAGCTTGTAGGAATGTGAACAAGTGTTTTACAGGTGAAGCACCAGACATGGACTCCCAATTTGGATACCACTTGAGTTGTAGATTGCTTAATAAGAATTGCCTTCCACTGCAGGACATGGCCAACTAATGTATTCAGAGGTACATTATTTAAATAATGATAGGATGATGGGTCATCAAGCGCCTTAGACATGGACAACAATTTTGCAGTTGGGGGCATAATTTTACTTTTTATTTATTTGATGGCATGAAAATACTACCAGGGAAAACAAAGATAATATTTTGAACAGTTCTTATTTATTTTAAAGAATGGATAACTTAACACTTTGGAAGATATAACAAAAAATATTTTAGTGTCTTTTTTTAAAAGCAGGAAACCATTAATTTATTATCAAATATAGACAGTGTGTTAATAAACCATCAATCTATTGTCAAATGTTAATAGTGTGGTTTTGTGATAAGGAGTTGTGTGTGTGCATGCATATGTCTGCGCTCTTTTGAGACAGTTTTTGATTCCTGGCAACTGCAGTTTTCTTGGCAAGGTTTTTTAGAAGTGGTTTGCCATTGCCTGCTTCCAAGGGCTAAGAAAGAGGGACTGCCCTAAGGCTTCATGGCTAACGCAGGACTAGAACATATGGTCTCCTGGTTTCTAGCCTGGTACCTTAACCACTACACCAAATTGGCTCTTGGTCTCTTATGTTCTAGGTGTTGTAGATGTCGTAAAAATGGGGATGTGGAAGCTGCGTGTGAGGCTTGTTCTCCCTGTTTTGTATATGGATAACTACTTTGGATTAATTCGCTAATAGCATATTTGCTGTTAATTGGTCTGGTTTTATTATTTGTGGTAAAGAATAATTATCCAGGGAGAAGTATATATTTGTATTTGAGCATGAGCATTTCCCATCCCTGTAAAACTTCCTGTAAGAAAGTTATATAAGAAAACACTGAGACTCTAAAGACTGGAGAATTAGGAGCTGCTTTTAAATGGTCTATTCCTGGGCATGGAAGTCTGTTTTGTGATGGTTAGGCAATGTTGGGGACTTTTGAATTAAATGTATTAAGAATCTTCTAAATAACCTGATCCCTGTGGCTAGTGGAATGCAATGGAAACTACCTTGATTTCCCTGAAAGATCTGCCTAGATAAAGACAGAGATAAGAGTGTGATTGAATCTCCTAAATATCTGAAGTGCTTTC
This sequence comes from Protobothrops mucrosquamatus, assembly GCF_001527695.2. Lineage (NCBI taxonomy): Eukaryota > Metazoa > Chordata > Lepidosauria > Squamata > Viperidae > Protobothrops > Protobothrops mucrosquamatus. The sequence continues at coordinate 140,775 of NW_015386136.1, forward strand.
AGTGTCCTGCAAGTACTAACTATACTATTGTCTAGCTTGAAAGGAGCTAAAGATTTTGCTTTATGGTAATTCTATTTGTCAAAATGACCCCTACTTGACCAGGTTACTGATTTTTTTTACACTTTGCTGTTTCTTAAACTGATAACATTCTCTCTCTCTCTCTCTCTCTCTTTCTCTCTCTCTTTCTCTCTCTCTCTCTCTCTCTCTCTCTCTGTGTGTGTGTGTGTGTGTGTGTGTGTACACATACCCAGAGATAATCTTTTCTAAAAGAATTCCCAGTCCTCCATGAAAAAGTATGGCACAATTCACAAGTGATGTTGTGCCGTGTTTAATATCTCTAAATCTCTAATCCACTTAGGTTAGAGTTAGATGTTCCTAAAACTTCACATCGTATAAGGCAGTGATGGCGAACCTTTTAGACACTGAGTGCCCAAAAACCGCTCTGCCCACCCCTGCTCCACCTCCCACCCCAGCTGCCCACCGGGCCACCTGCCTGGCTGCCATGTCCTTGGCTGCATTACTCTGCGTGGGCCGCACCCAGTGGTGACTCTCCTCCAGGGTGGCTGCTGGTGAGGAAGGGGCCATGGGGGGAGGAAGGGCTGGGGTGATGGCACACATGCCCACAGAGAGGGCTCTGTGTGCCGCCTCTGGCACACATACCATAGGTTCACCACCACTGATATAAGGCAAGACAATGATCCAGTAGAAAAAAGGTGGGTTGTGGTGTATGGGGTCAAATTTTGTAGTCCAAATACAAATGTATACAAATATTTTTAGAGTGTTCCTTATTCTTAAGGACTTCAGTACTCAAACCACATTTTCTTCCTTGTCTGATGTTCTCTATGCACTGAAAACACCTTTTCCATATTTCCCACAGTTGGATTTCTATTGTTATTAGGGCAGAGAAAGATAGTGTACATCACAGTTCTACAGAATTTTTTATTATATTCTTTGTTATATTGAACACAATAGATTTGCCCAGGTTAAAAACTGATCTAGAGCTAACCCAGCTTCAACATGATGTAATATGTCTATCTATTTCTAGTCTTTTTCTTTTCATATTGGATAAGAGCAATATGTTAATTGATGTTTTGACCTCATATTAACAGTAAAGCTATTGTTGATTATAGAAGTAAGTAGGAGAGGATGCACAATTAGAACAAAAAGCATAATATGATTATAAAGACGTAAGTGATGGAAGGAAGAGGTTTGGGCAGGAAACTGTTCAAGGAGTTTTGATGAGAAGTCTTAGCATGTTTCCAAACTTTTGATTCAGATGAACTATACTAGCACAAATTCCATAACAGCATATTTCTTTTTCATATAATATGAATTCTTGGATGCCAATGATCCATCAGATAATAGTGAATCCATGTAAAGCAAAAAAAAACAAAAAAAACCCAAGCCTTGTATATGGTAGAGGTAGTTCAATTACATTTTTTTCTGCATCTGAATAAGTGTTGCTATGAAAGTTTAAATGGATTCAGATTGGACTGGCTGATTTAGTTAGGGGAAATGAAAATGATCTAATCAGTGTTTGTTTGGTAGATGAGTCAATTATGCTTCTGTCCTGCCTAGGAGTGAGTGGACTAGGAGAGAGATGGATTATCCAAACACCAAAGCTGCAGGCAAACCCCCAAAGACTTGAGCGTGACCTCAAGAGGCCCTCCCAAAATAGGACGTAATGTTTAATGTGCCAGTAGGGAAAAAATGATTAAATACATGATTAGGAAGTAATCCTATTAATGACTTAATTAATTTAATTTAACACTAGTTAAGTAAAAATGAAACCAAATTCAGTTTTTGTCTTGTTTGTTTCAGAATGTGGCTCCAAGCATGGCAGTCAGAGCGAGGGCAGCTCTCTGCTTGGAAATGTATGTTCCTGGATAGGTTGCAGTGGAGGTGTGCTTTGGATCAAGAAAATCTCCTTAATTCACAGTGATGTTGCTTATCAGCCTCAAATGATACATCAATCCTAGCCATTCTTAGAGGCAGATTACTGTATGTAGCTACTGTTATACAATAGGTTAGAAACTTCTAGGGTTGTGCTTGAAAACCAACCCAAAACTTGAACTGATTTAGAATGTGGCATATAGTTTCTACCTCCACCAATTCCTAATTAAACTGTGCCTGGAAATTAGAGTGCTTGTTTTGAACTTTTAAGACTTTGGAATATTGAGCTGTTTAAAAAAATAGGGGAAATGTTTTCCCTGATATTTATCTTCCAATTCATATCTGTAAGCAGGTGGAAAAACATTAAATTAGGATTGATAATGTAAGGGATTAGATATATTTTAAAGGGAGTTTCTTTTTATAGAATTTCTTTACAACAAAAGTTTGTTAGGCTGCTAATTTTAAATGGCAAGGATATAAATTAAAATCAAGTTTTTCAAGGAAGCACGTAAAGAAAATTGAATTTTATTCTTGATTTAAGAAACATTTTAACAGAATGTGCTGATGTATGAAAGTGTAATTTGATTAAAAAAAACCTTTGATTTCTATTGCTGTGCTTGGACATTATTGTTTCTAATTGCTTTTAGCCATCTTCTAAGTATGTTTCCCCCCTATATGACATCAGAGTTTTTAGAATGGTAAAAATAACACTTATGATAAAGCATTCCATAAAACTCAGTCCAAAGAGGCCAATAAAATGGATAATGGAGTGTAAATGGATGCATATTGGGGTAGAAAAAGAGAATCTAGCTTATTTATTTATTTATTCGTTAGTTCGTTCTTTCATTTATTTATTTCCTGTATTCAAGGTGGCCACAACAATTGAAACAAAACCAAAATAAGATCCTAGTTTTGGGGAGGGGAACCATAACTAAGATATTCTGCTGAGAATTCTCCTCTTTCAGTCATTAGGACAAGACTACCATTATTCTAATGATATACATAAATGCCATTATTCTGGAATTCTATCCTAAATAAATGGACATAATAAAGAGGTCAACGAAGAAGGAAATGTGGGAAAACTACAGATGCTTCCCCATGTTTTTTTTTTTAATCTAAAGGGAGAATATAAATCATGAAGGATACATTAAAAACAATAAAAGGATAAAGTATGATTAGCCTTTACAAATATGTAAACAGAATCTAAAGCATTATGGAAATTACCATTTTTCAATATATCAGTAGTTATTTATAAAAAAAAATTGTATAAATCTTATAGAAAAAAATTAAAATCATTATTTTGCTTTAAACTAAGAATGCCTAGTTAACAAAGCACAAAGCACTAAAATTATACATTATAATAAATTAGATCAACTCAAATTCTTAATTTCTCATAGAAGTGAAAAGTAGACTTTAAATGTAGAAACACCCAATTTTGGCTTATGGTACATATTCAAGTATTATGTTGTAGCCCAGGAATGGTTTCCAGTTAGAATTGAATTTTATATCAGATTGGCTTTTTGGGTATGAAGTTATTCTATATATTAAAGCACATTCTCATAACTCAGTGGTTCTCAACCTTTTTAATGCCGCGACCCCAACCGGTCGTAAGTCGAGGACTTTCCCTGCCCGGGAGCGCCGCGCATGCGTGGTTCCGCCCCCTGTGCCGGCCGAGGCGTAGCTGGCAAGCGGCAGAGACGGAGCAGGCCGACCGCCAGCTGGCCCAGCCCAAGGGAGGTAAGGCACCCGCCGGAAAAGGGGGAAAAATGGCAGACAAAAAAAATGGCGGAAAAAAAAATGGCGGGCAGCCTTGCTTGGTGACCCCCATGAAATGGTCGATCGACCCCAAATGGGGTCCCGACCCACAGGTTGAGAACCACTGTCATAACTGGATTAGCCATTCTTCTACAATTAGGAGAATTGGCAGCTTAGGTTAGAAGTTGATAAATATGGCCTGCCAGATATTGCTAATCTACACTTCCCATCATCCCTTACTGGAAAGTATCTTGACTAGAATTGATGCTAGCAACAGCATTGGGAGAGCTGCCTGTTGTTCATCTTTGCTTTCCTTAGTTTTATAAAGGCTTCCCTGTATTTCCAATGAAGAATTTGAAATCTAGGTTAACAATTATAAAAATTCTGAAGAGATATGGTCATTTTTATTAAGAATTTGATCTCTAGAGAACATTCCAAGATGAGATTGTGTCTTCTTAAATGCATGTCTAGTTTTAGTTAGATACTTAAACATTCAAAAGCTGGAATATTCATATGATATAACCAGATCAGTGGCTTGGATTTGTGAGTCCATTGTGAATTTAGACTGTACACTAGAATTGTAACAATTCTTTCCACAACCAGCTGCAGTACCCCTTGTGGCACAAGCTCCTAAAATTTTGGAGAATTTTTCATACTGACAAGCAGCAATATGAAAAACATTTTGTGAAAACAAATCTTTTTAAAGAAAAAAATGAGTCAAATAAATTTGAAGGAATAGAATTATACTTGACTTTTCTTTATAGGTCTGTTATTACGGTATTTCCTTAGATATAGTTACACAGTGGATGATTTTTAAAACTATTATGTCAGACTGGAATTTAATTTATGCATAGAAGCAAGGTTGATAGCAATCAGACCTGGTGTTTTTGTATTGTAATATTCTCAGTAATCTACATAACTCCAGAGATATTGTTGCTTGTTTTTACAGAAAACCTGGCTCTTGAAAAATGACTTGATTCATAAATTGTGCTAACCAACCATTTATTTAATAATTTATGGCATAAATCATAATTACTGTATTCATACCACATGTTTATAAGATACCTTACCTGGGTTCAGGTAATACATATAATAAATCCAGACAAACAATAAACCTGAAGAGGTTAGTAGCATGAGTAGGAAAATGTCAGCACATATTCACTCTTTCACCTGACTATTATTCAGTCATAAACCACATTATGTTTTAATACAAGCATAAGAACTTAGACATACAACTTACTTAGTAAGCCATATCTAAAAGTCTAATTCATAAACCAGCCATTGTCAAAAAGGCAGTCTTAAGAATCCAATAGGGAGTTTTGTTGCAGCAGGTTTATATTAATGCATGCATTGTAGAACAAGGATGTTATGTTGGATGCTATGTTCGTCTATGGTAGCCAAAAATCAAAAATCTTTATTAAAAGATTATATAAAATAAAATATATAGTAAATTGTATTTTGTTGCCTGTTCTTTAGTTTGGATGAAAGAATGGGTTTTGTTAAGAGACAGAAGGTTATTGAATTTAGAAGATTACAACTTGAGATTTGGATGGTATGGGATAATTTTGGAATGGTAAACTTAAGGTAAACGTAGATTTTAAAAATCGTTGTGTCAAGGAGCAAGTATAAATTTAGATTTTGCCTGAAAACACCTTTGTATCTTTCAGCCCAAGAAGCATTTTATAGATGAGAATTTGTAAATAAACACAAACAATTAACTTATTATGATGTATTAGAATTCTGTCAAGGAGATTGTAAAATGAAATCAAAAGAAGACTTGATAACAGAAATATACTCTTGTCAATGGTTTTATATGTACAACTGACAGAAAAGTTTAAAGTGAATAAAATATTTTCTGATTTTGAATAAAATAAGACTGAGTTTGAAATAGAATTACGTACTAACAATGGACATGTTATTGCTAAATTGTATAATCTTTTGTTGTGATAAGCAACACAAAAAGAATAAGTCCAAGAATGCATGGTAAAATGGGTTAAAACTTTTAGCTTGTCTACAATGTATAAAGGTACTTTGAATCTTTGCTGGAAATGTGAACAACATGGAGGGACATTTTATTATGCCTGGTGGGTATATAAAAAGCTAAAAAAAATGGATACATACAAAATATATTACAAATACATTAATTCAGAAGATTATAAAGGTTAAAATACAATTTAACCCAGAGACTGTTTTTTATGGGGGGTGGTGGTGAACAAATGGATAGGCAACTAGAAAACTTGGAACTTTGTTTTTATATTTGACAGTTGCAGCATGCTCAAAAGTGGAAATGTTCAGCAATATCACGACACAGAAGAATGGTTGGTGAAGATGATGAACTTGCAGAGATAGCTAAATCAACTTCTTTGCTTAGAGAAAAAACAATATCTACATTTACTGGCTGACTGGAAACCCCTTGTAGACTTTTTACATAAAATGGAAAAAAATGCACTTATAATTTTGTGATTTCGATGATTAGAAAAAAAACAGAGGATAATAGAAATGAGTGAGCTTTCTGTTGTAATCATAAAGTATGACATAATTATATCATTTTATTTGCTGTAAAGGAAATCTGAAGCATTTTCTTCCTGTACTTTTGTATTTTTTATATCTTTTTCTTTTTTTCTCTTCTGTTTTTTTCTTTTGATTAGTTTGTGTTAGTTTTTATATTCTTTGTAAAACTTTTAATTAAAAAATATGTAAATGAGTATCTTTACTAGAAGGCATAAATTTTTCTGAACTGTAGCTTACTTCATTGAATGCATGGAATGAAGAAATGGGCTAAGTTAATGCAAAATCATTTTTTAAAAATTAAATTAAAAGGGCACACATTTGATACCAGGACTCAGAAAAAAGAGAAGTAATATTATAACACTTTAACCTCTCAGGACATTTGACTACAGGTTCCAAGCTGGTTCTTTTGGAACAATAGGATTTCACTGCGCTATACTGCTGAACTCCCATCAAAAAGTCCTAAAAGTCATACAATACTAAACATGTTATAATAACATATTATCAATTAGATATTGTAATCTGTCTCATATATAATTTGCATCTACATAACCCAGACATGTCCAAAGTCCGGCCCGCGGGCCATTTGCGGCCCGCGGCCCGGTTTAATCCGGCCCTCGAGCAGCCCTCCCTGCTCTATATAAATGCGGCCCTCCCACGGCCCTCCGGCAAGTCCCATGAGAGAGAGAGACAGAGACAGAGGCACTTGCACTTGCACTTCTGTCTCTCTCTCTCTCTCTCTCTCTCTCTCTCTCTCTCTCTCATGGGACTTGCCCCCTCGCAGGGCTCCTCATTGGCCCTGCGCCCTGTTACCCCACCCCCAGCCGCAAGCCACCATCTGCCCTGTGGTTATAAGTGTCCCGGCAGTTGGGACCCGCCCCTCCCGGAAGTCAATCCTTGGCGGTTCTCCGTCCGGCCGCGGCTTTCCCCGGCCGGCTCCAGCAGTTCCGGCTGATTGCCGGCACGTGGCTGTTTCTCCCTGGCAGCCTCGGCCCCCCCAGCCCTGTCGGTGAGCGCCTGGCAGGGCGCAGCGTCGCCAGGCCTCCCCCCCCTTGCGCGAGGCTTCTGGCGTTCCCCCTCGCGCCTGGCTACAGCGGCTCGGGGTTTCCCATCCCGGGCACGCCAGGCAGCGCTGCAGGGAACGGAAGGGAGGGGGGAGGGCCATAACTGGAGCTCCGCAGGCCGGGGTGACGCCGGGAACGAGCTGGGCGGCTGCGACGGCGGCGGCGGCAGCGTGAACAAGCTGCGCGGCGGCAACGGGAACGGGCCGGGTGGCTGTGACGGCAGCGGCGGCAGCAGTCGGCTGCCGGTCCCCCAACCCTCACCCGTGAGTGGCAAGCCCTGTGGGGCTTGACAAAGAGAAGAGAAAGAGAGGAGAGAGGGAAAGAGAAAGAGGAAAGAGAAAGAGGGGAAAGAGAGAGAGAAAGTTAGAGGAAAGAGAGGAAGAGAAGAGAAAGAGGAAAAAAAGAAAAAGAGAAAAGAGAGAAAAAGAGAAAAAGAGAAGAGAAAGAGAGGAAAGAGAAAGAGAGGAAAGAGGGAAAGAGAAAGAGGAAAGAAAGAGGAAAGAGAAAGAGAAGAAAAGAGGAGAAAGAGGAAAGAGA